>NW_026114309.1:0-12546 GCF_018139145.2 Gymnogyps californianus | reverse complement strand
ACCCCTCTGGTGGGTTTGGTGCTGACTCCATGAACCTCAGACAGTGAGAGGATGCTGAAGAAACCTCTCCAGAAGTCAAAGTCAGATGCAAACTCCAAAGTTTCAAGGAGCGTTAATGGGTCCCACTGGGGACCATTACTGACAAAGCCTCCCTGGGGTGTGGTTAGAACACAAACTGGAGGCACAGATGACAGGTAGGCAAAGGCAATGTAAAGGTGGAAGAGATTCTGAGGAAACCTGGATGTGTTCCATTAAGCCAAAGGGCCAATGTGAGCCCAGCCCCTGGGAAGGGAGATCCTGTCCCTCACACATTGCTCAGGGCTCTTCCTGGGGCAGTGTGATGTGGGGACATGCAATGTCAAGGGCAGGACTATGGTCCAACACCTCCCAGGCTCTCGGGTGGGGAAGGGGAGGCAATGAGACCCTCGTGTTGTAAGGATAAGGTGCTTCCTCATAGGCATCAGTGGCAGAGACAACAGCCATAGCCAAGGGGAGAAAGAGCTCATCTCTGTTGGGGGCTTTGCAGACTTTCTTCACCCCTCTATCATCTCCACCACAGGCTGTCCTACACTGTCCCACACCTGCACCTCTTCCTCTGCAGGCTGTAGACATCCACCCTGCTACCATGCTTTGCTCTCACCTGACCATCTTCCCCTTTACTATACCTCTCGTCCTCCCTGGCTGTTCCTTGACACACAAAGCCTTGGGCTGATCCAGTCTCCCTGGGTGACTTGTTCCACCACAGCACTGCCCTTTGAGTGACATTTCTTTGTGTCCAGTCTGGGCCTCCTCAGCTGCACTGTGTGGCATTACTTCTTCTCATGCTGTTGTTACTACAAAGAAAAGCTCCATCATCTCTGAAATCACCCTTCAGTCACTCTCAGCCTACTCCTGTACTTCCTCGAGCCTCCACACGCTGAGCCAAAGATCTCCAGCTCCCTCAGCCACCCCACACAGGTCAGGTGCACTAGGTCCCAAACCCCACCTTGGCAGACCTCCACTCAACACTCTCCACTTGCTCCCTACTTCTCCAAAATGGGGAGCCACACACTGGGACACACCAGTGCTGAGTTGAGGGGGATGAGAACTCAGGTGTTTGGCTGGCCCGCTCCTCCTCATGCAGCCTCCTATGCAGCTGGCCTTCTTCATAGTGTCCATACTCTACTGGCTCGTAGGGCATCCCTTGTAGTGCCCAGGCCCTTCTCCTCAGAGTCACTGCTCTGCCGGTCAGGTGCCAGCCTGTTCTGAGGTATGGGGTTATTCGCCCCCCTGCCCCCGCCAATGCAGGCTGGCCACTTCTCCTTGTAAAACCTCAGGTGATTTCCATTTGCCCAGTGCCAGAGTTTCTCCAGGGCCCCCTGGACTGAAGCTCCATTGGCTCAGCTTTTCATGTTTGGGTGCAGCTGGCTCATCTTGATTGGGGTGTCTCTCACAAGAGAACAGCATGAGGAGTTGCAGGGCACTACAAATACCTTCTCGTGGAGAAACCTGTGGGGTCCTGGGGCTCTGGCACTGAGAAGGCCATAGGTCTGCACCCCGAGGGGAAGTTGCCTTTTATGGCCGAGAGCGGCAGGAACATGTGGAGCTGTGCCTGGGGATGGACAACGAGTCAGCTGAGAGCTGAAGGGTCATGGTCAACACTGTGGTGGGTGGATGTCTGCTATGGACCTCCTGATGAGGAAGAGGAAGTAGATGAGGCCTTCTTCAGACAACTGCAAGAAGCCTCCTGTTTGCAGGCCCTGGTCCTCATGGCAGAACTAACTATCCCACTATTTGCTGAACGGGCAACACAGCGAGGTGAAAGCCATCCAGGAGGTTTTTGGAGTTCGTTGACAACATCTTCTTGACAAGGGTGAGTGAGGAGCCAGTGAGGGGAGGTGCCCTGCGGGACACCATACTTACAAGCAAGAAAGAGCTGGTCAGGGATGTAAGAGTTGGGGATGAGTAGGGAGAGTTGAGGCTCCTGAAGGAGAGAACAAGGCCAAGAGCAGGACTGCAGGAGCAGCTTTGCCTGCTAAGGCATCTGCTTGACAGAATCCCATGGGATATGACACTGAGGAGAAGAGGGGTGCAGAGTGCTCTTTGATGGTCAAGGATGTCCTCTTCAAGCTCCAGAAGGGTTGTCCCCAACTTGCAGGAAGTCAAGCAAAGGTGGCAGAGGCTGGCATGGATGAGAAAGGAGCTCCTGACAAAAATCAAGCGTGAGGAGGAAGGCAGAGAAGGGGGAAGCTGGCTGCCTTCCAGCCTCAAGGCTTCTGTGATTCTGTGCTGGAGAGAGCCATCTCAGTGTGTGTGTGTGTGTGCTTGTCTGTGCAGGGATGAACTGGGGGGATGAGGGGATCCCAGGGCCAGCTCCTGGATAGACAGAGGTTCTAAGAGCAGCTCCTGGGAGGAACCATACTGTATCTGTGTCTACATAGTGTTATGAACGTTTCCCTCCCTAACTAGTATGCAAACCACTCTTTACAGTTTGAAAGTGTATTAACTTTCTTCATATATATGTAGTTCACATGGTACACTGGTTAGTCATGCTTGAGGAAGCAAACTAAAGGACACCAGATCATCACAAGGACCAGAAGGACAGCCCAGCCCTTGAAACAAAGCCTTGGCTTCTCGGTATCTTTGAGCGTTCCATGAAGATAAAAGATACCCCTGGAAAACCAAGATAATGCCAGCAGCCCAGCCCCTCGAACACATCTTTCAAACCCTCCCAATGTTGGCTGGCATCACAGAGGGGTAATTATAGCAAGACCGACTCCAGGGATGTTCTGGATCAATAGACAAGCAACAAGACTGCTGATGGATGATGGTGCTGCAGAAGCAGTTGCTTTGTCAAGTTTTACTATGATTAGCAATGGGTAGTGTGAGTGTTAATTAGTGATTAGTCAAATCCTGTTGTACCTGAATGCTTGAAGAGTGTACGAACCCTCTGTATTAACCACATTCAGGGTGCCCCAATTGGTCTGGAACACCCCAGGCACTTGACTAAATATTTACGCTTGTAATTCTACACTTTGTGTCGAGCCTCAGTCCTCGGTCGGCACGGGCCACTTGTGAATTTCCCTAACAGTTTGGCGACCCAGGTGGGACACAGCCGACTCACCTGATCCAACCTCTCACTACCACCCAGACCCTGAGGTCTCCACTGCGGGCTTGTGAGTGAGTTCCCCTCAGATACTTGGGCACAGGGACAGTGAAGCGTGGATCTTGCTTGGCAGTAAGGAGGTGATGGTTTTATATAATGGGAGGCAGACAAAGTATGGTGATGAGGTCACCAGTATGTGAGTTGCTGCAGCCCTGGAAATCCATTGATGGGATGGCCGGGTCATCAAAGGCCCGAGCCCTGTGTCAGGAAATTTGGCCAGAAGCGACCGCCTTTGATGATGCATCTCAAACGTGGCCACAGCCTGGTTCTGTTGATGACATTAGGCTGAGCTATTTATCCCAGCAATTGAAGGATTGGTTCCCATCACAGATGGACTATTGGGGTATCTGGGATAATTACTGGTCTATTGGGATATCAGATATAAAAAAACCCCAACAAACCAAAAAATTCCCTCCAGAGCAGAGAATAAGTAAAGATCTCTGAATGAATGGGAAAGAGGTCTTTCCATTCTGGAATTTACAAATATCAGAGAGAAGATTCCTCTCTGGGTCAGAAATTGAATAAAACCTTCAGCCAATGGGAAAATCGGATGTTCCCCATTCAGCTCCACCTGCCCATCCTACTGCTCTTTTTTCTGCTTTTCCTCTGGCTTCTGCTCCAGCTAGTGCGACTGCTTCTGCTTTGCTAGCACCTCTCTGAGAAGAAATTCTAGGGCCAGACGGGAACCTGGCCAGCTTTCTGTGGGAACAGGCCGCCTGCCATTTGCCCCACTGATTTGGTTTTGGGGAAACAACAAATGCCCAGACTGCGGGATGATCCAGAGAAGCTGCTGCAAACCACGCACAGCATCTTCTGCGTTTGTGACTCTACGTGGGCCCATGTGCAGCAACTGTTTGAGACTGTTTTTTCTGCAGATGAAAAACTGAAAATCTGGGAGACAAACTGCAGATGGGCCAGCACAGGGCAGAAACCCATGGCCAGGCAATGACCCAGGACGGGACCCCAACTTACCAGAACATAGGTATGCCACAAAGAGAGAGAGGGGATTGTTAGAGTCATTAGAAAGAGTGTAGATTGGGTTAAGGTCCAAGAATGTCAGCAAGGAAACACCAAACACCTCTCTGAATGTTACGCCCAATTGCTTAAACAAACAAGACTGTTTGGAGGGGTCGACATCGAGAAGGTGGAAAATCGATCTTTAATGGTATCTTTCTTTGTAGATCAGTCAGCCCCAGAGATTAAGAAATATTTTTCTAAGCATGTGCCAGGATGGCAGGGCAAAGGATTGGATGAAATAGTCAGCATTGCTACGTTTGTGTCAAATGGAAGAGATGAAAGAGAGCTGAAGCAAAAAAAAAAAGAAGAATAGGGACAGAAAGCTAGTTGGCAGCAGCATTAAACAGCAATCCTGGACTAAGGGGACAGGGACACGGAGGTTTTCTGAGGTAAGGTCAGAGGAGGAAACTGGAGGAGCAATGGACCTCGAGGGAGACTGTTGTATTATTGTGGACAGTAAGGCCATGGGAAACAGGAGTGCCCAGTGTGACCAAAGGGCCTCCCAACAGCACCTCTCAATCCTCTGCTGCAGTCCAACAAGGGGAGTGTCGTTTATCTGAGCACCGTATTCAAGCCATTCAAAATCTTCCCAAGCAGTTACTAAAAACAAATGTGAGCCTTTTCAGGAGCTGTAGCATTCTGCCGCTGCTGGCAGAGCTGCTTCTGGGGAAATGGCAATCCACTGATACCGACTACTGCTCATGGTGCTGGAGAACCCATCCACTGAACAACAGACAAGGTAAAGGCAATCTGAGCTTTTGAATCTGGATTGCCAGACTACAGGAAGGCATTTACTTTTTTTCTACATGAACATTTTGGATGTTGTATTTGCTCTCTTCTTTTGCTTTATATATTGTATATGTGTCTTTGCAGTGTTGTATCAACTTATGCACTCGACTTAGTACTAAAATAATGGACAGTATAATGTGATCAGTCCCTACCTATTATAACAATCAGTCTTTACAGTATAAAGGATATTCACTTTGTTAATGTATAATTAGTTCACATTATACACTGCAATGTTATGAGGCAGTGGAATTTTAACTAGAGACTTTGGTATTGTCCATGATTAAGTAAAAGAAACGATAGGACAGCCCAGCCCTGGAAAGAAGGACTTTCCTTTGTGGAAGCTTAGAGCTGTCCCTGAAGGATAAAGGATACCCGGGACAACCAAGGTAACACCAGCATCCCAGCCCCTCTCACACCTCTTTGAAACCCTCCCAGCGTTGTCTGGCATCACAGATCAGTCACTCGAGCAAGGCTGACTCCAGAGACAGCTGGATCAATAGACAGGCAGCAAGAATGTTGCAGAAATATTGTTCTTTTGCAAAGTTTTACTATGATTAGTGATCAGTAGTGTGGGTGTTAGTGATCAGTCAAATCATGTTGTACCTGAATGTTTGAAGGGTATAAGAACTCTGTGTAAAGCCACATTCTGGGTGCCCCAATTTTTCTGGGACACTGCATGCAGATGAATAAATATTTGCCCTGTAATTCTTTACTTTGTGTCCTAGCCTCTCTCCTCGGTCACCATGGGTCGGTTGAGAATGTTTATAACAGTCAGCACTGTTCAGCAGTAACTAAAACATAGGTGTGTTATCAATGCTGCTGTCATTACAAATCCAAAACATAGCACCATACAAGCTACCATGAAGAAAATTAACTCTGTGCCGGCCAAAACCAGCACACACAGGTACCATTGTAATTAAAGGCCCATACACACATTCACTTGCAGTTACAGTAAAGAAATACATACAATTACAGATACAATGAGAGCCACAGGCACCATAAGTGTGTCTTAAGATTTAGGTTTAGGTAGTGCTGCGAGAAGCAGGGAGTTGGACTCGATGATCCTTCTGGGAAGAGAAAGGAACTTTGTGGCTGTTCCTACTTCAGTGTGGGTCTGTCCAGAGGCCACAGTCCTTCAGAGGTGTACCTGCCCTGGTGGGGGTGACCCGTCCCAGTCCCTGCAGGGGTGTACATGTTCTGGCGTGGGCTTACCAAAAGGCAACCACCCTCTCAGTTGATGTACCTCCAGTGTCAACTTATCCACAGGTCACCATCCTTTTGACACTGATTCACACTGGAGTTTTAGCAAGTTCTCTCGCTGCCCCCAAGACCACTCCTCACGGGAGCAGAGTGGCAACAAGAAGAGCCAGTGAGGTGAGCTGCCCTGCGGGACTTCCTACTTACAAACAAGGAAGAACTGCTCAGAGATGGAACAGCCAGGGATGAGAAAGCAGAGTGTAGGATCCTGAGAAAGGGAACAAGGCCAGAGCAGGCATGAGGAGAGCAGGCTTTGGCCTGCAGGGCGACCTGCTTGGCAGAATCCCATGGGACACGGCCCTGCAGACAAGAGGGGTGCAGAGTGCTCTTTGATGGTCAAGGATGTCCTCTTCAAGCTCCAGAATGCTCCACCCCCGCATGCAGAAAGTCAAGCAAAGGTGGCAGGAGGCTGGCATGGATGAGAAAGGAGCTCCTGACAAAAAACAAGCAGGAAGAGGAAGCCCAGAGAAAGCGGAAGCTGGCTGCCTTCCAGCCTCAAGGCTTCTGTGCTGCTGTGCTGGAGAGAACCATTTGCATGTGTGTGTTTGTCTGTGCGTGGGGGATCAGGGGGGGTGAGGGGATTGTGGGGCCAGCTCCCACATAGACAGAGGGTCTCAGACCAGCTCCTGGAGGGATCTAATTTCTCTGTGTGTTCCTATAGGTAAACATTTTCCACTAACACAGCCTTGCACACAAACAGCCCAACCCTCATTTACCCTTTCTCCGCTGACCCTGCTTTTGCTTGCTTTGTCCCCTCCTTTGGTGTTTTGGAGATTGTGTTCATGCAATTCCTGCCTGGCTCTGGAGAGACCTGCAGCTCCTCAGGCTGTTATTGGTGAGCCTGCACCAGCAGCATGGGGAGCCACCTGCACACAGACATGAACAGCTGGCCAAATGGAGCTTCAGTCCAGGGGGACCTTGAGAAACTCAGCGGTGTGGCCCACAGAAAACTCTGGAGTGACTCTGAGGAGAAGGACCTGGGAACTACGAGGCACGCCGTACAAGCCAGTGGTTTATGCTCAGCAGGAACAAGGGCAGTTGCATACGGGGCTGCATAAGGATGAGCATGTTCACCCAGACCAGGGGAGTCATTCTGCCCTTGACGCAGCACTGGTAGGGACCCACACACAGGGGTTTGCCCCAGTTATCAGCTCCCAATTTTGATGGAGTTGGGAGAAAGCTGGAGAGTGCCCAGAGGAGAAGTGGCAAGGTGGGGTTTGGGGCCTTAAGCCGATACCCTGTGTGGAGGGGCTGAGAAACCTGGGCTTCTTTGGCCCTTTTGCTCAGCAGCAGAGAGGAGGCTCAGGGCAGTATAGGAGTAGCCTGAGACTGCTTGCAGGGTGGCTTCAGAGATGGTGGAGCTTTTCTCCAAACTGGGAAACATCATGGGAAAGAAAAAATGCCACAAAGGGAGCTTGGGAGGTGTCGTGGCTTAACCCCAGTCAGCAACTCAGCACCACGCAGCCGTTTCCCCCTCCCCCTCCCAGTGGGGTGAGGAGGAGGAAACGAAAGAAAAAAAAGTAAAACTCATGGGTTGAGATAAGAACAGTTTATTAACTAAAGTAAAATACAATACTAACAATAGTAATAATGAAATATAATAATAATAGTAATGAAAAGGAATACAACAAAAAAAGGAAGTGGGGGGGGAAGGAAAAAAAAACAGTGATACACAATGCAATTGCTCACCACCCGCTGACCAATGCTCAGTTAGTTCCTGAGCCGTGATCCGTGCCTCACGGCCAACTTCCCCCTGTTTCTATACTGGGCATGACGTTCCATGGTATGGAATATGCCTTGGGCTAGTTCAGGTCAGCTGCCCGGCTCTGCTCCCTCCCAGCTTCTTGCACACCTGCTTGCTGGTAGAGCATGGGAAACTGAAAAGTCCTTGGCTGAAGATAAGCGCTACTTAGCAACAACTAAAATATCAGAGTGTTACTGTCGTGGTTTAACCCCAGCCGGCAGCTAAGCACCACGCAGCCGCTCGCTCACTGCCCCCCCACCCCTGGGATGGGGGAGACAATCAGGAAAAAAAAACTCGTGAGTTGAGATAAAGACAGTTTAATAGGACAGAAAGGAATGAAAACAATGATAATGATAATAATATGACAATAGTAATACTAAAAGAATTAAACTATACAAGCAAGAGGTGCACAATGCAATTGCCTCACCACTCGTTGACCGATGCCCAGTTAGTTCCCGAGCTGCAATCCCCCTCCCAGCCAGCTCCCCCAGTTTATATACTGGGCATGATGTCATATGGTATGGAATAGCTCTTTGGCCAGTTTGGGGTCAGCTGTCCTGGCGGTGTCCCTCCCACGCTTCTTGTGCCCCTCCAGCCTTCTTGCTGGCTGGGCGTGAGAAGCTGACAAATCTTGACTTAGTATAAACACTACTTAGCAACAACTAAAACATCGTGTGTTATCAACGTTATTTTCCTACTAAATCCAAAACACAGCACTATACCAGCTACCTAGAAAGAAAATTAACTCTGTCCTAGCTGAAACCAGGACAGTTACCAACATCATTCTGACACTAAATCCAAAACACAGCACTGTACCAGCTACTAAAAAGAAAGTTAACTCTGTCCCAGCCGAAACCAGGACAGGAGGTTGAGATTGGAGATGAGGAGAAAGAAATGTCACTGCAAGTGCAGTTCTCTGTTACAATAGACCACCCAGAGAGAGTCTGGATTAGCCAAAGCTTTGTATTTCAATGAGCACTCTGTGAGGATGGAGAGATCTCAGTAAGGGTAAGGAAGATGCTCATATGAGACCAGGGTTGGTGAGCAGGGTGGATGTCACCAGCCTGCAGGGAAAGAGGTGCAGGTGTGGGACACGTGACTGTGGTTTGAGAGAGCTGAAGGCTCTGGCAAGGCTGGAAGCCTGTTGCTCTGCTGGGCTATGGCTCTTCCTGTGCAGTTGATGCCTGGGAGGAGACACCTTATCATTATAGCACCAGGACTTCATTGCCTCCTCATGGCAACCCATGAGCCTGGAAGAGATGGTACTGCAGTCCTGCTCTAGGCATTGCACATCCCCACATCCCACTGCCCCAGGAAGAGCCCTGAGCAATGTGTGGAGGGACAGGATCTCCTCTCCGAAGGGTTGCGGGTCAGGGCTTGGCCCTTTGACTTAATAGAACACATCCAGGTTCAGTCAACATGAGAGCCATCTTTTCCTTTCCTTTGCCTCCCTGTCATCACTAGCCTCCAGTTCTGTGCTCTAACCACACCCCAGGGAGGCTTTGTCAGTAATGGTCCCCACTGGGACCCATTAACGCTCCTTGAAACTTTGGAGTTTGCATCTGACTTTGACTTCTGGAGAGGTTCTTCAACTTCCTCTCACTGTCTGAGGTTCATGGAGTCGGCACCAAAACCCACCAGAGGGGTCATTAAAATGCCATTGAGCTGGTCCTGTGCTGCTGAGCTGGGCTGGGCTCCTGGGATGGAAGGAGCTCATGGCAAGTGGGCAGTGTGCTACAGAGAGACAGCTCTGCCCAGGAGCAGCTCCTCTGCAAAGGGCAGCAGGGCTGAGGGCACTGCCTGCAGGCACTGAGGGGAGAGATGCAAGAAAGAGAGAGGTTTAAAGGCAGTGTGGGATGGGAGGATGCTGAGAGCTCAACAGAGGAGAAATCTTCACAGCCCTTGACACGGTAAGTCTCTGCATGCAGGGCAATGCAGCTGCAGTTCATGGAGGGATCTCCTAAAGCTGGCAGAACCATCAGCCTATGGGATGTCTCTCTGGTGTAGAGAAGGAGGATGTGCTCCAGAGCAGGGCTTCCCTGCTGCACTGTCAGAAGGACAGGGCATGACGGCTGCCTTCTTTCCGGAATGGCTGCAGCAGTGTGAAGGTGGCTGTGCAGCCAGGGGTGCCCAGGGCTGTCCTTCCAAGCAGGGTCCCTGCACTCCAGGCTATGCCAGGGCAGGGAGCGCCCCAGAGCACTGTGGGGAGAAGCTATGGATAGAAGGAACAGCCCCTGACAGGGCACGATCCTTCTGCTTTCATGAGAGTGCTGCACGGGTCAAGGCTGCTCACAGCCCCACATCACCCTCAGGATATTTCCAAGAGGACTTTTCAAGAAGCACATCAAGGCAATGCTACTTGAAAGCTCAGGGTCCGTTCTTTCTGTCTTCTACTCTTGGTTATCTGGGTGGGCAACGGGACACAGAAAGTCACCTCTCTGGGAGCAGGCACTTAAAACTCCAAATCTGTTCCTCTTAGAGATGAATCAACCTGGCAGTATCAGAAATCAACACCCCTGCAGCTTACAGACAGCACCAGTAGCACTTGGCAGCCTCCTCAGGGTTGGTCTGATGTTCCATCAGAAGCCTGCAGCCACTGAGCTGCCCCTGGGCAGTGCCCTGCTGCCAGGAGGGGTCTGCAGGGCCGAGCTGAGCACAGAGCGGGTGGGATGGGGTCTGTGAGCACTGAGAGGGAGGAGGCGTGGGGACAGGGAAATGGTTTCTGGCAGGGACAGCTGCCAGGGCAGCAGAGACATGGGCAGGCGGAGAGAGAGAGCTGCTACCATCAAGGTCTTGGGAGGGGGATTCTGGCACTCCCTGCTGTCACCTTGCAGTGCAGATGCCTTCCGCTGAGCAACCCCCTGGTCTCCTCTCCCACCAGCGCAGTTGGCTGCCATCAAGACCCATGGGTTCTCAAGCTGAGTCGAATTCCTCTGCAGGTTCAGCCCAAGGAGGAGAAACTCCCGAGTGCTCCCTTGGCAAGGAGTGTTGAGGCATTTCTCTCCATCTTGCCCTCCTGTCCATGCTTCCCTTGGTCTTACCCTCGGACTCCTCGGGCAACAAGAAGGCTTTCAGGTGCAGAGCACACACACGCTGCAGGTCCTGCGATGCAGCTGTGTCCATGGGAGCAAAGTGCCTCAGTTCCTTCCAAGCTGTGGGGCTCTGGACAGTGCAGTGTGTGGGGCTGGGGACTGAGCTGGCTCTGCTGAGGTCCCTACACTTTTAGCACATCCAGGAGTTTCCCTGGCTTGTGCTGCCGGAAGATGCTGAGCAGCTCCTCTATATTACAAGGGGGTTACCGATATAATCTGCATGTCAGGGCTGCTGCTTCCTTGGAGCTACTGGCCATGGACAGCAGCTGGACGTGGTCTTCTCAGTGCTGGTCCTCCGCACTTCCAAACTGTCCTGCCGTGTCCTTAGGATTGTGTAAGCCCTAAGGGAAATGGTGAATTTCAGCAGCTGTCACCCACTTTCCCCCATTCCCAGTGCTGTAGAGCAGGGACAAGTCCTCGGGAGACTATGGGCAGAGCCCTACTCCTTACATCAGACTCAGCCAGCACAAACCTGAGCTCCAGCCTGGGGGATGCATGAAGGTCCTGAAAGAAGGGATATAGGCAATGGGTGTTGGGGAGGTAGGGTGGGGGCTTGGAAGGGGCAGGGAAAGGGAAGAGTTTTGCTCAGAGCAGTCCTCACTTGTGAGTGTGCTTTCTTCCTTTGGCAGTACCTCAGGAACAAAGGGATCAGATGTCCAACGGCAGCTCCATCACCGAGTTCCTCCTCCTGGCATTCGCAGAGACACGGGAGCTGCAGCTCTTGCACTTCTGGCTCTTGCTGGGCATCTACCTGGCTGCCCTCCTGGGCAACGGCCTCATCATCACCGCCGTAGCCTGCGACCACCACCTCCACACTCCCATGTACTTCTTCCTCCTCAACCTCTCCCTCATCGACCTGGGCTCCATCTCCACCACTCTCCCAAAGCCATGGCCAATTCCCTGTGGGACAACAGGTCTATTTCCTATGTAGGATGTGCTGCCCAGCTCTTTCTGTTTTCCTTCTTGCAGCAGAGTATTTCTTCTCACTGTCATGGCCTATGACCGCTATGTTGCCATCTGCAAACCCCTGCACTACGGGACCCTCCTGGGCAGCAGAGCTTGTGTCCACATGGCAGCAGCTGCCTGGGGCAGTGGGTTTCTCAATGCTGTGCTGCACACTGCCAATACATTTTCCCTACCTCTCTGCCAAGGCAATGTCCTGCACCAGTTCTTCTGTGAAATCCCCCACATCCTCAAGCTGCCTGCTCAAATGCCACCTCAGGAAGTTGGGCTTCTTGTGGTCATTGCCTGTTTAGTTTTGGGTGTTTTTTTTCATTGTGTGTCCTATGTGCAGATCTTCAGGGCTGTGCTGAAGATCCCCTCTGAGCAGGGACAGCACAAAGCCTTTTCCATGTGCCTCCCTCACCTGGCTGTGGTCTCCCTCTTTGTCAGCACCTCTTTTTTTGCCTACCTGAAGCCCCCTTCCACATCCTCCCAATCCCTGGATCTGCTGATGGCAGTCCTGTACTCGGTGGTGCCTCCAATAGTGAACCCTTCATCTA
>NW_026114308.1:0-12615 GCF_018139145.2 Gymnogyps californianus | reverse complement strand
CTGGGCACAGCAAAGCTCCACAGAGGCGGCTCAGTGGGGCAGGGGGCCAGGGGCCGGGCTGGGCAGCTGGAGATGCCACGCAGGGAGAAGGGTGCGACTGGTCAGACGTGCACTGGAGGGACCCTGGGGTGTCTTGGAGAGGAGAGGTCACTGCTGGGCACAGACAGCTCCAGCTTTGGGGAGGATAAGGACCATCTGATCTATGCGTTTGTCAGCCTACAGCCAGCCAGCCTACAACTCAACCCGTCCATCCACACCTGCGACCCTTACAGCCCAGCCCATCTACAACCCAACAGCTTATCCATCATGCCCACAATCCTACAGCCCACCCATCCACACCAACGACCCTACCCATCCACCCACCCACCCCTACAAGACTACACCCCAGCTCACCTTACAGCTTATCCATCCACACCTACAACCAGCCAACCCACAGATCAACACTTCCACCCACCCACACTACAACCCTAAAGACCAGCCAACCTACAACCCCACAGCCCAGCCATCCACACCTACCATGCTGCACCCCAGAGAACCTACAACCCCACAGCCCCACCAACCCTACAGCCGGACCCATCCATCCTCCTCTAACCCTAACTGGCCAGCAAGTCAGCCACGCCCCATACAACCCCACCACCCACCTATTCCCTACGCCAGCCCCACACAAACCCACCCTCCCATCCCTCTGACCCCAACGCCCATCCCCACCTGCGAAGCACTGCCCTGACCCCCACCTTGAGAAGCCAGCCCCCTGCCCACATTGCCTCTCTGAACAGCTGCCCATTGTTCACCAGGTCCTCAACGACGAGATGTGTGAGATCTGCGAGGTGTGGACGGCTGAGAGCCTCTTCCCCTGCCGTGTCTGCAGCCGGGTGTACCACGACGGCTGCCTGCGCCGCATGGGCTACCTGCAGAACGACAGTACCATGGAGGTGACGGAGACGGCACACACTGAGACGGGCTGGAGCTGCTACTACTGCGTGAGTGCCTGGGGTGGGGGACGCCGGGCTTCTGCTGGGTGATGGGTGCTCCCCAGGGAGCTGTGCCCCTTGTGGACATGAGCAGGGTCCCATGTCGCAGCCTGGTCTGGGGGTGATGGGGGACCTGCTGCTCCCCGGCTCCTGCCACCCACCTTGGCCTGATGGGGAGCCACCAAAAGACAGGGAACAGCGGCCCTTCACCACCTCCCCACCCCGGCAGCCAGCCCCCCAACACCTTGGCGGGGGACATGACACCAGGGGGCCCGCCGCTGGGCATGCAAGGAGCATGTGGCAAAGCTGGAATGGTGCCTGAAGCCCAGGTGTGTGAAGCCACCCCACTGCAGCACCCCTGGGTGACACAGCACACTGCCCCTCTCTGCGTGCCCACACCCGCACGCCTTTAAGGGATCCCAGTGCCATGGGACGGCCAAGTGCTCACACCACCCCCACCCCGTGCCTTTGCCCCACGGCTCCTCTCTGCCTCCCACCCCAGGACAACCTAAATCTCCTGCTGACGGAGGAAGAAATGTACAGCCTGATGAAGACCCTGCGGCAGTGCAAGATCATTCCAGGTGCGGACCCTTTCCACAGCAGGTCCCGGACACAGTCCTGGCCCCTGGGCCGGGTGCTGCTGCTCCAGGGTGGGGATGTTGCCGCTCCCCTGCCCAGTGGGAGGCAAAAGCTCCGCTAAGGCTGGCAGCTGGCAGGGTCCCCGTTAGTGCAAGCAGAAGCAGGAAAGGGGAGGGATGGGGGGGGGGAGAGCGCACGGTGCTCCCGGGGACCTGGAGAAAGGCTGGGCACCCCAAATTGCCATGCCTCTGAGCCACCCTGCTTCATGTCACCAGCCCCAGGTAATGCATGGGGCACCTTCAACCTCCCCGGGCCCCCCTGAGAGCTGCCCCCTGCCCTCTCCCTGCAGACCCTCCTCGCTGGGCTCTCTGGCAGGTGCCAGCAGGATGCTCCCAGGGAGGGCGAGGGTGGTTGGGGGAGGCGGGTCCCCCCTCCCTGGGTGCTGCGCAGCAAATCTGTCCCCCGCAGAGACCTGTCTGACCCTGGACAACTTCCTGCACTACAAGCACCTGGTGCACAAGCAGCAGTTCGAGCAGCCCATGGCTGAGGCCCAGGAGGAGCGGGCAGCCCTGCAGTTCTCCGCCCTGGACCCCGACAAGAAAGGGCACGTCAAGTGGCATGACTTCCTCTCTCATGAGTCCATCCAGCTGCTGCAGAAACTACGGCCGCAGGTACAGCCACGGCACCCAGAGCCAGCACCCACAGCCGCAGCAACCATGGCCATGGCACCTGGGGCTGGCTCCCATGGCCAGCACCCATGGCTGCAGCACCTGGGGCTGGCTACCACAGCTGGCACCCATGGCCATGGCACCCGGAGCAGCAGACCCCCACAACGTTGGGTGCGGGGGCAGGAGGTTCCCCACGTCCCAGCCCCCCACCGTGGGGTGAGCCCTTCCCCTCTCTGCCCCCCCAGAACGCCCTGCTGTGGCTGCTGACGGCCAAGGAGCGGGAGCGGGCACGGGCTGCCTTCCTGGCTCTTGACCAGGACAGCGACGGATTCATCAGGGAGGGCGAGTGCCGCCAGGCCCGGCACGCCTGGTTCCGCAAACACCAAAAGGAGACACTGTCCTGCAACGTCAGGTATGAGGGTGCCCACCCCAGGGGGGGTGTCCGGGGCATGACATCCCTGCTGGGGCTCCCACCACAGCCCCAGCACCCACCGAAGGGGCTCGGCATGCAAATGGGTGCCCCTCCTTTCCCACCACCTCCCCCTCCACGGCCCCGCAGCCCTGCCCTGGCCTGGCATGCCCTCTTCCCCCACTGCCACCATTTGAGGTGCAAGGAGGGGGAAGAAGGGTGCCCTCCTCCCCCTCGCAGCATCAGCCATGTAGGGCCCATGTCGGAGAGCAGCCCTGCTAGCAGTGGCAGCGGCAAGAGCCAGGAGAAGACCCACCGGCCATGGAGCAGGAGGAGGCCAGGTGAGGCCAGGGGTGGTTTGGGGGGGTGGGGGCACCCTCCCATTTTGGAGGAGACAATGAGGGAGCAGCAGCATCAAGGGGCAGCCAGCTGGTGAGCCCACATCTGCCCCACAGGCCCGTCGACTGGCCCAGCTTCCTGCGGGAGAACGTCGCCTACATCCTGGCTGCCCGCCCCAACAGCGCTGCCCTCCACCTGCAGCCTCCGGCCTAGCTCCCGCCCGCCCCACAGCACCATCTTGGGTGGCGAGGTCTCTCCTGCCGCCGTCGTGCTGCCATGGCGACCTGCCCTGCCCCTCTATGGGCAGAGCTGGCCGCCAATTGGCTAGCGGGGAAGCGGCCGCGCTGCCCTCTCCCCTGCCTCCACTTCGGATTGGCCGTGAAGAGGATGGATGCCAGGCTCTGATTGGCTGAAGGAGTGGATGCGGCCCCAGGGTCTCTGATTGGTGGGGAGAAGTGGGGAGGGGCAAGGAGTGGCTTCACTGGTCTCGCACCTCACAGGCCCTGCTGGCCAGGGATGCCGTGGGGCACGAGGGGCAGGGAACCCGCTGCCCCCACAATCCCCAGTTCCACAGCACCCCCTCACCTACCAGCACCCAGAGCCGCTGGGGACCTGTCCCAAGGGACCCCCCAGACAGAGCAGGGTCTGCCCCCGAGGAGAAGCGGGGCTTGCTCTTGTCCTGGTCCCGGGTCTGGGTAGTTATGGGGTGAGAGCGGAGCTCGGGACACGAGGCAGGGGCAGCCATGCCCCTCCCCAGCCTCTTGCAGCACAGCGGAGCAGCATGGCTGACCCAGGAGTCTGCAGCAAGCGCCGGCTCAGCTCATCGGCAGTGTGAATCCTCAAGGAGGGGGGGGGCCTGGCTGACCCCCGCTTGGCCTCTTCCACATCCCTGCCCAGCTCCAACAGGGGCCAGAGCCCGGTAGGTCCATCCTCGCGGCTGCAGCTCGTGGACATGTCTTGGGAGAGTGTTTCCCGGCACAGCTGGACTCTGCCCTGCTGGGGACCAACCATTTAATGCCAACAGCGACGGTGTGGGAAGCAATATTGGGAACAGGAAGTGCAAGGAGGGGTGGGAGGGCAAGGTCGGCTGCATGGGAGCACTCCCCTGCGTCCCTCGTCCATCCTCCGTCACCCCCTACCCACTGTGCCACCCCCCCCCCGGTCCTGCGGGATGCTCTCTGCCCATTTGGCATTCCTGTCACACTCCAGCCCCGCTCACTCCTGCTTCCTCCCTGGCACGGCAAGCAGGCATCCCCACCTCACCAGGGCATTAGTACTCGGGGCCAGGAGGAAGAGGCAGAGCCCAGAGCCCCCTGGGGTGTCAGCTGCAGGGATGAGGCACTCGCTGGGCAGGGACGATGCCCAGTGGCCCTAAGGCAAGGGACACAGACTGTGGGCAGAGGATCAGGGACCCCTGGAAACCTCGCCCCACACACGCCAGGCGGGGGATGCCCAGGTCCCATAGCAGCTGCCCCCAGCCCCTCCGACCCCTTCCCCGTGGTGCCCTCAGCCTCTGCCCACCTGGTGTGCCCTGGCTCAGCTGGGGTGCCTCGGAGCATGCACAGACTGGAGGTGCACCTGTGGCAGCCTGGTTGCTCCCTCACCTCCACCTCCATTGCATCAGGGCACCGTCCTGCTTGCCCCCTGACCCCAGCCAAGGCACAGGTCCTGTCTTCAGGGACTCCCTCCACTGCAAGACCGGGAGACACGCCAGTGCCGCGACACCTTCTTCTACTGCCCTGGTTGCATTTCGCACCAAGCTTGCCTGCCAGGCCAACGGGGATGTTTCCGGTGATAGGTCCAAGACAGGGCCGGAGCCGTGGCTGGGGCAAGGAGGCAGCCAGGGATGCGTGGGTCACAACGCCCGCTCTGTACTGAGAAGTGTCCGTTAAACAGCTGTGTCCAACTAGCCTCCGGCCGGCGTGCTTACGGGGCTTCTGGCTTCTCCAGGGGATTTCTGGGGACCCTGTTCTGTTTAACACCCTGCCCCGGCCTCGGTCCCTGTTCCATCAGGCAGGCTTGGCCTCGTGTCCCCAAAGTGTCCCACAGCAGTGATGGGGGAGGCCAGGCGGTGCGCCCAGGACCCTGCAAACTCGGAGTGCCCCATGTCTCAACCAGGAGAGCAGGCGGTGGGGAGAGTGCCCAGCTGGCCTCACAACTGCCCCGGCCCCTGCAGCAGGAGGGACACCCATCTACCAGGACGAGGGTGGTCCTTGCCCGTGGAGGCACTGGAGGCTGCGAAGAAACGGAGGGAGAGCACTGGACACCGGGGATGGCTGAATGCTGGGAAGAGGCTGTTTGCAGCGGTGCTGGGAAACCCAAAATAACCCCATGGAGACACGAAGGGTCCCCGGGAGGAGGTGTTTGGAGAGTGGTCCCGGTGGCTGGAAGCTCCTCCAGTGCTAGCCACATCCATGGAGCACCCAAGGAAAGCTGTGGCTGTTGCTGGTGGCACGTGGTCTGCGGGAACCAGGCTGCTGGCAAAGGGGGCTTGCCTGTCCAGGGGGGGCTTTCTTTGCACAGTGCCTGTGCCACAGCTGAGAGGGGGGGGCTTGAGAAGTGGATCCAAGGGGAATTAGGAGGGGGATGTTGCCCTGGCAGCATCCGTAGGGTCTGCAGGGAGACAGCTTGTTGCTAAAGGCTGGACTTGGATATTGCAGCCCATTCCCGAGTCAGAGGGGCTGCCATTGCATCCAGACCACAGCGGTGGTGTCCAGCTGGCCCCCTGGAGAGCAGCGAGTGTTTCAGACCCTGGAAGCCGGATTAGCTGTAAAAGCTCCTGGGAGAGGCACCCATCACCTCGAGGAAGAGGATGGGCGCCCAGAGGAAGGAGGAGATGGCAGTGGTTTGTGTTCCTGAAGCCGGATGCTGCGGGTGGGGATTGCCGTGGGCTCCCGGAGTGGAGGGAAGCCCTCTCCTGGGGAGATGGTGTTAATTGCTGCATTATTGCACCAGCTGCCGGAGCTGGAGAGTGAGCTGGGGCAGAGCACAGGTCCTGGGGACCCTAGGGGTGAAGCACCCGCTGCCAGCACCCCAAGCCCATGCTCTGAGCACCCCGCAGGATCGAAGCAGAACCCCCCCAGACCCTGAGCCAGCCCCACTCTGCACCCAGCCCTTCCCTGCACCTGCTCCCTGGGGACAAGGCACAGGCAGCCTCGAGGTCTGGGCAGAAGCAGGAGGACGTGGTGGGGGAATGGGTAGGGTGGTGCTGTGGCATCTCTTAGCTGTCACCTGCTCCTCTGAGACTGGTGACCTCAGGGGCAATACTGTTGGAGATATGCGAGAAACAAAAATAAAGGATGCTACTTAGTTAACGAGGCGTGACCTTGAGAAGAGAAACAAGATGACACCATAAGTCAGCAGGTAAAGAAATACCAAGATAAGCACAGGGGCAACCAAAGAGCTACTTGAACTGTGAGTGAACTATCCTAATTAACATACTAGAAAACCCACCCTTAGGTAGGGAGAGCCCCCTACCAACAGAAGCCCCTTCCTCACAGAACATGCACAGTAAAAAAGGAGGACACTGCGACTTTAAGTGGAGATGAGACTTGCGAGAACCAATAGGAACGAGGGTAACTCAGCAAAACTGTAAAAATACTGATAACTGTTGCTTGAAAGGTATAAAATGCTTTACCGTGTGTTAACCAGGTGTGCTAGCTTTGTGGAGTTACCACCTAGCACCCATCTCTGCACAGACATGAAATAAACAAATATCTTGACTCTGTGTGTTAATCGGCTTTTTTGCACACCGGGTGAAAGAATCCTGATTTTTGGGACAACATTTTGGCACCCCAGATGGGACAGCCATAAGGCCTTGCCCGGATCGTCTTGCCGTCCCCGACAGCGGACCGGACCAGACCAAGCTCCAGCGCACACCGACCTATTGATCGGGGACTCCTCTGGATTCCCTCCGAAGTCGGGGCAACGAGCGACTCAAAGGTGCAATGCCGACCAGAGATATTTGTATCAGGGTGAAAGGGGAATGAATCCTTGGATGGGTGAGTATAAAATTTAATTACAAATTCAATGACTCCCACGGAAGGTTAAGGGTAAAGTTGCACATAGACGCTTGGCAAAGGGTGCCTTAATTGACCAGGGGGGTCAGAACTGAGTGCGCATACTGACCAAGGGGGGTCAGCAGTGGTAATTACTGACCAAGGGAGTCAAAGCCGGCAAATAGGTAAATTCGGTTAAAATGGGATCAAGCCAATCCACGATTCCTCCCTGTAGCCCTTTGGGGTGTATTTTGAAAAATTGGAAGAAGTTTGGGGGAGATCCGATGACTAAAGATAAAATGAGAAGATATTGTAATCAATGGTGGCCGAATTATAAATTGGGTGACGATGAGGTCTGGCCAGAAAATGGATCGGTAAACTATAATACTATATGACAATTGATGTCGTTTTGCTGTTGGATGGGGAAATGGGACGAAGTACCTTATGTTGATGCCTTTATGACTTTGCACAGAAAACCTGATATGCAGGAAAAAATGTAAGCTAAAGACTGACCTAGTGATGTATACAGCTTCTGAGAAAAAGGAGAGCGGTTGTTGCATAGGCTGTGATGATAGAAAGATTGCAGGGGGAGAAGAGCAGAGATGTGCAACTGTTAGTCCCGACAGCCCCACCACTATACAAAAGCAGTGCAGACAATTGCCAATCATCGATCCTAATTTACAATTCGGGCAATGAGAATTGTAGCCCCATTTCAGCCGGACTAGAGGGCACGCTGAACCAGTTGTACAGGCTCCCCTGAGACAGGCAGTGGGACCAGAAGGACTGCTGGGTTTTATACATGTTCCGTTCACTACCTCTGACCTGTTAAATTGGAAACAATCTGTTGGATCCTATAAGGGAAACCCTGAGGAAGTACATCAACTATTAGAAACTATAATGTTAACACATAATCCCAACTGGGGAGATAGACAGGCTCTGCTAAATACATTCTTTGCAGCAGAGGAAAAGAGAATGGTGATTGAAAGGGCTAGGGAAGAAGGGGGAAGGAGAAACAGGCAAGAAGATTCTGAGGAGTTCCTACCTACTAAAAGGGACCCAGAATGGGATCCTAATAGGGGGGAAACGAGGGCTCAACTGAAGCAGTATCAGCAGCTGATACTATATGAGGTTCAGCATGGAGTGCCTAAACCGAAGAATGTGTCTAAGCTTTATGAGGTAAGGCAGGGTCTGGAGGAAAATCCATCTGCCTTTTACGAAAGGCTATGTGAGGTAGCTAGAAAATGGATGGACTTGAATCCGGACGATGAGGCAAATCAGAGGATGTTCAATATATGTTGTTTATTGGGTAGTCGACTCAGGATATAAGGAGAAAGTTGCAGAAAGTTGATGGAGCTGGGGGAATGTCGATCTCACAATTGATAGAGATAGCATATAAGGTTGATGACAATCGAGATGAGAAAGAAAGAAAAGAAAAACAACAGAATGAAGTTGCAAGCATCTTTGCTGGCAGCGGCAATAAATGGAAATGATGTCAGAGGGAAGAGTAGAGGAAAAAGTAAAGGAAGAGGAGGATGTGGTGGAATAATGCAGGGAAGAGGTCCGCAAAACTGAACCCCTTTAGGGCTAAATCAGTGTGCGGTCTGTAAACAGGAGGGACACTGGAAAAATGAATGCCTGAAACAAAAGGGGCCAAAGGAACGGGATCATGCAGAAAATGCTGATCTTATTATGTTAGAAGATTCAGACAATGAATGAAGGGGACCGGGGGAGAACATTAAAGTCTCCCAGCTGATCCCCTGGTTCCAGTTAAGCTGGGGAATGAGACCACAGATTTTTTTTAATTGACAGTGGGGCTACTCATTCAGTAGTCACCACTTGTAAAGGACCTCTAAGTAAAGTAACTATACCTATTGCTGGGGCAATGGGAAAAAGAACATTAAGGCCATTTTTACAACCAATGGAATGCACAACTGGGGGAGCTAAATTAATTCATGAGTTTCTATACATGCCAGAATGCCCCCTACCTTTGTTGGGATGAGATTTACTATGAAAACTAAATGCACAAGTAACCTTTTCTGAGAATGCTGTACAGCTCCATATCCCGCCTGAAACCGCCTGGAGAGCTCAGATCTGCTTGCTGACAGATGAAACACCGGAAGAAATTGAAGAGAATATTCCGGATGCTGTATTAAATGCAGTAATTCCCATGGTATGGGCTTCTAAAAACCCAGGTAAAGCAAAAAAAGTGAGTCTGATTAAAGTAGAACTAAAAGAGGGGGCAAAACCAGTAAGGGTGCATCAACATCCTATTAGACTGGAAGCTCGCAAGGGCCTCGAAGCCCTGATAAATACCTTTATTCAATATGGACTGCTCAGAGAATGTCAATCTGAATACAATACACCGATTTTATTGGTGAGAAAGCCTCACTCCCAGGATTACTGATTAGTGCAGGACTTGAGGGCTATAAATTGGATAACCAAAGACATACATCCTATGGTGTCCAACCCTTATACTTTGTTAGCGTCTGTACCCGAAAAACAATGCCTATTTTACAGTGTTGGACCTAAAAGGCACCTTCTTCTGCATTCCAGTGGATGAACAGAGTCAAACACTCTTCGCTCTTGAATGGGAGAATCCGACTACTGGAAGGAAAGGACAACTGTGTTGGACCGTTCTTCCCCAGGGATTTAAAAATAGTCCCACTTTGTTTGGTGAAGTACTGGCCAAAGAATTAGAACAATGGCAAACTAATAATGATAATGTTACTCTCTTACAGTATGTGGATGATATCTTAATTGGAGCAGATACAGAACAGACTTGTACAGAAGCCACAGTAAGCCTGCTAAACTTTCTGGGAATAGCCAGATTCTGCTGGATATGGATCCCCAATTTCGGACTTATAGCCAAACCCTTATACACAGCCACAAAGGGCCTTGTGGGGAGTTGTTAGAATGGACTCCAGAGTGTTGGAGTAGTTTTGATGAAATTAAAAGAAAATGATGGAAGCTCGCCTCAAGAAGCTACATGAAGAAACTCACATGGGAGCGAATGCTATGATAAGGGCGTTGAGAGATATGCTGTAGGGCCAAAAATGCAGACAAATGCAGATATAATAGTAAAGAGATGTCAAACTTGTTGTGTAAATGATCCCAAAATACAAAGGAAGCCGCCAGCAGGTGATGTAAAAAGAGGAATAACCCCTAGGGAATACTGGCAAATAGATTTCTCTGAATTACCAAAATGTGGACAAGTATCTACTTGTTCTAGTGGATACGTTTTCCGGATGGCCTGAGACTTTCCCTTGTCGCAACAATGGGGCTAGGGAAGTAATTAGGATATTACTAAAGGAAATAACCCCCCAGATAGCTAGAGTTGGACCATATGTCGTTAAAAGGGTTGGACAGCAACGACTCTTGTTTAATCCATCATGGTCCCTCAAACAGGTAGAGCTATCAATGCAGATTAATATCTCTGCAGTTAAACCAGGCTGTTCACCATTCATAAGTGCATCCTATACAGGATGGTTAGCATGGTTACATGGGCAGTCTCTTACCCTTCCAAATCGAGCAAAAAGAAATGTAACTGGTATCCTAGGGACAGGATTGAGAGTCTTAAACAGCATAGATGCTGAAGTACTTGCAAACAAACTTAGTACAGCCACACATGATCTAAAAAAATTAGAACATCCATTGCGATCCTCCCTTAGGAACTCATCAATGGCTGTTATCTGATATATTGCCTCAATGGGAAAGGGTTAATGAAAAGGACCACCAATTAATCATAGATGCACTTGGTATATCCCAAAATAATATTTCTCTAGCTCTTAGTTGTATCCAGGCTCAACTGTGGGTGCAATATACAATAGCAGCAATTGTAAGAGAAGGTGAAGATGGCACCTTACCTACTGAAATTCAGGAAATAATCTGGGAAAATGCAACTGCATTTGAAAGAGAATTCCAGTCATGGTGGTATCTGGGCAATTTCACTCACAATCCTATCCATAACAAAGCCACAGCCTTTGTTGTAACCATACAGAATGCATCAGTAAAAACCATCTACCCGATCATCGCGTTAGGATTAAATCACAACGGGACTGTACTCTATCCACTAGAGTATGGGCCCAACGAGACAATAACAGATGGCAGACTGTTGAAGTTGATGCACATGTGGTATGGGAACAACAGGGATTTATTTGCGAAAGTAATACCATCAAAGCTCAAGACATTTGTCTTGACACTGAGCACAATGTTTGTCACTTTGAGATACATCCGAAAGAAATCCCTGGAACTGTACTTATATATATTGGGAAAGGATGTGTGTGTATAAGAACTCTATGTAATTTTATAGATAATATTACTGTCGGGATAAATAATCACTCAAATACTTGCATTTGTAACTTTACTAACATTATAGGATGATGATTTCAACTATTCAGCTCCGGTTACGACTTATCAGCTGTTACAATCCAATTATACTTAATTGTTAATAGATTAATAATAGATTGTTAATAGATGTTAATAATTGTTAATTATACTTAATTGTTAATTGTTAAGTTAAAACTTAATAGTTAAAGATCTATTGCATACTCCCATTGGGATGAATCTCACGCTGGTGAAAAAATTTTTACAACATAATGATCTACGCCGGTTGCTGGAACGTGCCTGAGAAGAGGGACAAAGGACTTTAATCACCGTTCACCGTGACACAGAAGCGATACATCGTGTTTTGGACCGGGTGAAGAAAGGTGGAGAACGTAGGTGGTGGGAAGCCCTCCTCGGATGGCCACCCAAGGCAACAGGCATTCTTAATCTCATGCTACACCCTGTTGTGATCTTGTTATCACTAACATGTTTATGTTTACTGCTTATAATCATACTGTATTTTAAGGTTTGGCTCATGATGAAGCAAATTGCTCTAATGCAATCACCCAGGGTATGCACGCTCACGACAGAGGGAGATAAATCCCTCAAACTTGAAAACTTCCCTATAAAGGACAGGAAAAAATTCCAGCGAGACATATGTCAATGGGAAGGAACCTATGAGCAGTTTTGGAAAATTTTGAAGCCTCCCAGAGACTGAAGTTTTAGAATGAAAAGATCTAAGTGAGACTTATTTTAAATACGAACTATTTATCTAAGTCTCAAAGGGGGAATTGTTGGAGATATGCGAGAAACAAAAACAAAGGATGCTACTTGGTTAACAAGGCGTGACCTTGAGAAGAGAAACAAGATGACACCATAAGTCAGCCAGGTAAAGAAATACCAAGATAAGCACAGGGGCAATCAAAGAGCTACTTGAACTGTGAGTGAACTATCCTAATTAACATACTAGAAAACCCACCCTTAGGTAGGGAGAGCCCCCTACCAACAGAAGCCCCTTCCTCACAGAACATGCGCGGTAAAAAAGGAGGACACTGCGACTTTAAGTGGAGATGAGACTTGCGAGAACCAATAGGAACGAGGGTAACTCAGCAAAACTGTAAAAATACTGATAACTGTTGCTCGAAAGGTATAAAATGCTTTACTGTGTGTTAACCAGGTGTGCTAGCTTTGTGGAGTTACCACCTAGCACCCATCTCTGTGCAGACATGAAATAAACAAATATCTCGACTCTGTGTGTTAATCAGCTTTTTTGCACATTGGGTGAAAGAATCCTGATTTTTGGGACAACAATGCCACCCTGTCCCCAG
>NW_026114307.1:0-12661 GCF_018139145.2 Gymnogyps californianus | reverse complement strand
TCGTGCAGGTGCTTGTGATGGTCGCAGTGGTTGAGGAGGTGTGAGGGCAGGGGCCAGCCCCTGGCTTGTGCAGGTGCTTGTGAGGTCGTAGGTGCGTGAGGAAGTGCTAGGGCAGGAGGTGGTTGGGCTGAAGGAGGTGCTTGTGATGTCCCATGGCTGGCAAGGAGGTGGTAGTTTAGGAGCAGGCCCCTGCCCTGTGCAGCTGCTTGTGTTGTCATTGGTGGCAGAGTAGTGGATAGGGGCAAGAGTTGCAGGTGGGTTGTGCAGTGCTTGTGATGTGGGAGGTGTTAGGGCAGGGGCCGCCTCTGGCTTGTGCAGCTGTTTGTGAGGTTATGCCAAAAAAGGCATTGAGTCACTCATCCCCGTCTGTGTCTGCTGCTATGAGACCCACCTCTCCATTCTGCAGCACTCCCGTGTGCCTTTTCTAGCCTTTTACTGCAGACACAGTGGGTGAACCTCTTCATTTTGCTCTTCATGTAGCTTGCAGCCCCCATCAGCTCCAGGTTGATGAGCTTTCGCTTTCCTGAAAACATGCCTGTATACTGAGGTCATATTTCTTAATTTCTCCTTCATAGCCTGTCCTTGCTTCCACATCCTGATCGTTGTGTTGTGCCTCCCGCCTGTGACCCATCCCTGCACCAGTGCAGCCCCACTGCCCAACACATGCCCCCATGCTCCCCCTCATCAGACACTGCACAGTGTCTGTCCCCTTGGAGAAGTCAGTCTCTAATCCAACAGAGCTGTGTTTGTGCAAAGTGTTTTCATTGCAGTATCCAGCTCTTCTGTACTTAAGTGCTCTGTCAGGATGGCTGCTTATGTGCACTTCTAGTGACCTTCACTTTAATTGTCTTAATTGCTTGCAGACCGTTTGGATGATTCCAGTAGTGCCTGCTAGCTCTGATTAAAACAGGTTTCTTTGCACCAGTATTAAGTTTCTTCATCTCACTTCTTTGCATAAGTAAAATAAATATTTAGATGCATGCTGAGGTATCCTGAAGCACGGGATGGGATGGATTGAAGAGCTGAAGTAGCTCAGTTCTTACTGCCTTGGGGGACTTGGGGCCAGTTGTTGCTCTCTCCAGGTCCCTGACTTGTGATACTGGGCTCCAGCACTTGCCAGCATGGGTAACGTGCTGCGTAAAGAGAGTTAGCTGGGAAAAGGGCTCTGCTCATGTTGCACAGGGAACGCTCAGGACAGGAGCGGCTGAAGCAAAGGGAGCAGAAAGAGGGATGGAACTTTAGCAAGTGAGTGGTGCACATCCCCTGGGCTGGCCTCTCCGGGAGCCAGCACTCCAAAGGCACAGGGAAGACAGCAAGAGATGGGGCTTGCTGGGAACTTGTGACCCTCTGCTCCAAACCTGAAGAAGGGTGCTGGTTCCAGCTGGCAGCCGGCAGGGCACCAGCAGGAATCCTTGCCTCAAAGAGCAATTGCTCGCTGGGCCCACGAGTGCTTGCTGTCTGATGAGAGCTCAGGGATGTGTCCACTCCGCTACCCAGGTGGGGAAACGGAGGAACAGAGAAGGGCCAGGACCTACCTTGTGTCACGCAGAGGTGCAGTGGCAGGGCTTGAGTGCATCCCCCTCTCCTGGGGTTTGGCTGCCTGGTTCAGGGTCGACTTAGGTATGGTGCAGGCATTGGGCTTTGAAGAGAGCTGTTGGAGGAGGTGCTGCTAAGCAGCTCGGTGGGGACTCCCCCTGCCTTTGACTGGATTTGGCTTTTGAGCTGCAGGTCTCACCGGGTCTGTCCTACCAGCCTTACTAGGATATGTGGGACTGCATCCTTGTTGGTGAGGCCACCGCCTCTGCCTGTGTAGTTCTCGCTCGGCTCCGGCTCCCCTTTCCTCATGGAGCAGCCACCCTTGCTGCTCCTGACACCGAGGAGGGTTTGGGAGAGAGCCAGCCTTCCTCACTCCTGCTTTAGCCAGCAAGGCAAATCCTCTAGCAGCAAAGAGAGAACCCAGGAGTCCTGGATCCCAGTGCTTTTATCTGTGCACCTTACCTCATCCCATGAAACAGCCTGTGCCTTCACATCACAGGGTCAGCCACAGCGGAGCATACTGGGTGGGCAATCCTGGTGCTCCGAGGGACTGGGCTGAGCAGGCACTGCAGCATAGAGAAGTGCTAACCTGATGATGGTGGAGGTCCTTTCACAGTCAAAGTCTCCCTGGAGGAAGACAAGGGTTCCCAGACACTTAGCTCTAGCAGAGGGGGACAGGAGCAGGATGCTTGGATGGGTCTTGCTGGGAACTGCCTTGCACTGTGTCCTTGCATACGTGGTGGCACGGGGAGAGGCTGAATGTGGTCTGGAGAGTGTAGGCTGCTCTGCAGGTGTTTCTGGAAATCAGATGTCTGTGGCTTTTGCATCAGTTCAGAAGCAGAGCAGAGCTTGTTGGCTTCTGAGAAGTCTCACAGAATTTCAGAACGGTTGAGGTTGGAAGGGACCTCCGGAGCCATCTGGTCCAACCCCCTTGCTCATGTAGGGACCCTAGAGTGCATAGGACCACGTCCAGGTGGCTTTTGAATATGCCAAGGATGGAGACTCCACAACTTCTCAGGGCACCCTGTGCCAGGGCTCAGTCACCCCCACAGTGAGAAAGTGTTTCCTGATGTTCAAACGTAACCTTCTGTGTTTCAGTTTGTGCCCGTTGCCTCTTGTCCTGTCATTGGGCACCGCTGAGAAGAGCCTGGCTCCATCTTCTTTACACCCTCTCTGTCCAGGTTGCTCTTTAGTCAGAGCATACTTCTCTTTATAAGAAGTCTTTAACTTTGATTACTGCAAACACTCCAGTCCAAGGCACTCAGCAGGTGGCTATGGCAACCCCTGAGATAAGTGGTCTAAAATAAACCAGGTAAAATATGAGGGGATAATAATACGGTTTGAGTTCAAATAAACCATTAAGTGTGACTAATGGGTTTACATTTGAAAATATTCATACACTGCATTTCTGGGCTATACATTAGTAATGGTTCGAGGCCCATTGTTCATCCCACTGCTGTAGGTGGTCTCCAAAGAATACTGTTAATAGATGCCTCCTGCATTTGTTAACCCAGCACTCAGCAGGAGAAAAAAGTCTTGTAGCTCCACAAAATAGAACTGTTAAAGGGAGAAGAGAGAGGGGGAGGGCTCAGGGAGGCAAGATTACCCCTGCAGAGAGAGCTACAGCCCCTTCTCAGAGGCTGACCTTAATTTAATGAGTCTCTCCTCAAATTTTTTCCCCAACCATCTCTATTGGACCCAAATCAAAACTAGCAATTAGCAGCTGGTGATAAGTGCTGTGCATGCTCAGGATGGGACAGTCATTACCCAAGCAAAGCTTATGATTTAAAGAAATAGTCTAACGTATTTCCTTAACTTGTGGTGAGGAGAAGTGGAGCTGGGATTGTCTGTTCCTGAGGAGCTGGTCTCCTGCGATTACTCCTCCAGCACACTGCTAGCCCGCTAGCGACGGGGAATTGCAAGAAAGCAGAACTGAAATTTGCTGGAGCTACTCATGCTGTTTCTGGTGGGCAGTAAACCTTTAGACATCCTGATTTTCAGAATAGCCACAAGAAAAATGGGAGACCGTGTTCCCTCTTACCCTCCTTTTCTCCATATAGGCTTCCTGTCTTCATCCTGCCCTTGAACAGAGCCTGTCCCTTCTCAGCTTTGCTTTGCCTTTTGACTGCGGGTCACACAGAAGCAAATAGACCTGTCCTAACATCAGGGAAGAATTCATCCTTCAGACCTGGCAACTACCCCAAGGATTTTGGTCATAAATCCTGCAGCAATCCTTGCAGCTTATTTAGTTGGTTCACCCTGAAGCATCTAATACATAAAAGATTATGAGGTTAGTTTTTTCCAAAGTACTGGCATTATGAAGCGGACATAGTAAACATAGAGTGGGGTAGGTCCCTTTTTGGGCATCCTCCCTCTTTCTAGGTCATTACAGAAAACCCAGAAGATCATAAGCAAAGGGGCTTTGTGGAGTTAGCTTTTCTTGTCAACAACAACAACTATATTTGAGTGTATTTACGCTGAGTAGAAAGATGGGTAGCTGTGCCTTGCACCAGCAGTAAAGCATTTACTCTACAGCCCCTGACCATGTCCCCTTTTCAATTCAAAAGTATTGTCTTTCTGACTAAGCTGCTCCGGTCTGAAAGAGAAGGAATGACTAGGAAGCAGTGACTGTGAATGTGCTGTTGTATTACCCGGCTAGACATTAGGTCTAGCCTACAACACCTTTCAGAGCGCGGACAAAAGTTGGCTATTAAGTCAAAAGTTGCCTAGACACTGGCTGTTCCTCAGGAAAAAAGTAGTTAAATAAAGAAATCTACAGTAAAAACACTAAAAGAAGAAAGTGGCTTTTGGTTGATAGAAAGATGGAAAAGAAACTCTGCGTGAGTGGAAGTGGATATGTATGGAAAGCAAAGCAATAGTCCAGATGACAAGAAGAATTGAAGCCAGTGAAATGGTCAAGGCAATAGGGCTTCGAGAGGAATGGAGGGGAAAGAACTTCATGAGAGGTTGTCAGGAAGACTAGACAGCAATATATTTCAAAAGTCAATCTTCTTTAATGATATCAACATAGAACGGTCCAAGTGAACAGGAATGTTATGTTGTATTGAGATACAACAGCCAGATTGGACAGGAATATCAGGTCGTAAACACTGCGATAAACACAACTTAGTTACAGGTTCAGGGTGTCAGCTGGGAACTATCCTACACAAACTATAACCAAATGTAAGCTTAAAATGATGACTCAAAATGCGCACTCACTCACCGGTAAGGCGAGGCACTCAACCCCGGGGAGTTTCCTTAGATGGCATCCCGATGGAAGGGGAGAGTCTCTGACTGCAGACCCGCTGCTCCGAGGAAGACGGGCTCAAAGGGCTCTTCCGGCGGGCTCCATTTATACCCGAAGTCGGATCGGGGCTCGTGGTCATATATGGTCAGCGGTCTGGAAACTTCTCCTAGCCGAGGCATTTCATTGGTTGAGGTGTTTCTGGCAGGCTCGGGTGGTTGGGGTACGTGACTTGGGGCACTCTGTCTACGTGACTCCAGTCTCACGGCTGGCCACTCGACCCCCAAACCGCGGCTTCTAGTTTTAAGTCTTTCCTTTCAGCAGTTGAGAAGTTTTGCTCTTTATCGGGGCGGGTGCACCTGCCACACTCCACCCCGTGACCACAGTCACGATCCGACTGGTTTCTTTGGAGTGGTGGTACAGTCACCTCTTGCCTCCAAAGTTAAAAGGGAGCGCAGTTTCGGTGAGAATTGATGCTCATCATGAATCATCATTTCTTTGGCTATTTTACAATTCTAACGGAACATCTGCTATTTGGGTTAGTTCTAAAGGAGCATACGTAACAACGGATACGAACCCGTTATCATATGTTTAACACAACTTAATACAATACAAATGGCAAATTATGATTATAACCACTATCAAGGATTGTAAAAGACTGGTTAACCATCCCGACAGGGAAAACCCGAACGCACTGGAAATCTTTCCCACCAGTTGATGTTTAATGCGGCAGCAATTGCCTCTGAGTCCTTTGCTGCTTTCTTCATTTTGTCGATTTGGGTTCGGAGGGGTATGGATACATTTGGGATATAAACGCAGCAGTCATCTACTCATCATTTAGCACTCCATACTAAAGGTGTTCCTTTAGCAGCATCAGGTCTAATCCCGCTCGGTGCTGGGCGGTCATTTTGCTGGTGTGTTGTAATTGTTCATTCAAGAGTTCTAAGCTGTCAGATGTAGAATTGGCTCAAATAGATACTTGCATCAATAGGTCATAAATGGCTTGTGGGTTTTTGAGGGAGGCAGTCCCCATTCCGAACATGGCCTCCAGCCACTATCCCAGTCGCGTTTTTGCTCTTTGCCACGTTCCCTTCTTTAGCGGTTGTATCTCCCGGGGCTGCGATCCCACCACTTAGGGGCTATAGGCCCTTCTCGGTAAATGGGACAAAGGGAAGGCAGGGCTACTGTGCAGGCCATCCCGGGAACAGTTGGGTGTAGCCGGGAATACAGACAGCCACTGGAGTATGCCGACTCTAGATTGGGAGGGCGGGCACATCAGATGTTTGGCATATGCCTTGTGTGGGGGCATGAAGAGGACAGTCCCCATAAGCGTTACATTTTAGGGCAGTGGGCCACACATAGCTGGTATTACTACACAGACAGCCCTGTACCAAAGCTTCCTGAATGGGGCGGGGCATGTATCATCACAATAATGGCCTTTTATCTATGTTTTTACATTGCATTTCTGTTTGGCAGTCCCAAAGTGTTGTTTTTTTTTTTACTGGTGGTGCCCCATTCCTTTGCGCAATCCAGTCAGGTCCCCATGTGCAATTGAGGGGATGTTTTTCCCAGGCTCCCTTGAACCCTGGTTCTTGACAAGCGTTGGGGCAATGCTACCATTACTCTCGGGGTGTTTAATACACCAGGTGGTGTTTAACAGTTCAGTATATTGCAGGGAATGATCATCTGTTTTCCATTGGTCATGATGTTCAGTAATTCCCCAGGGAACATTAAAGCATGGCATTGTACCATTAAAACTCCACCCCGTGGCGTTATTAGGGGGTAGGAAGATAATTACCTTCCATATTGAATTGGCATTTATTGCGCCAGGTGACCAGCTATAGATGGTATGAGTGTGACCTCCATCCTTTCCATCCGTTCCCCAGGCCCGGCTGGAATTATTGCACTGTTGCCATGGGAGTTCAAGGGTTAGTGATATATTAGTGGTTTGCACAAAGATTGGTAGGGGCTCCTCTACTGACTTAGGGCTGGGCAGACAGGCTGTTATTGAAGTTAAGTTCACCATACGTGCAAATCCCACTATCAGTTGAGCCACCACCTTGCTGTCCAGGTTCTTGTTGTCCATGCCCGCTGTTGTTACTGCCATCAGTGGGAGTGTCCGAATAGTTTGCTTTTCCATAGTCCTGCAAGAGGACACAAATTGCACCTCGGGCCTTGGGACCGGGTCTCAGAAATTAGGAATTATCCATCGAGTACTTATGCGATGGCCTTTCCCTTTCCTATCTAAGGCCTCCCAGGCATGTAAGCCTCTGGGTTTCGCCAGGTCATGGGTACAGTGCCAACAGAGGGCAGTTTTACCATGACGGGTTGGCCTGTATGTTCTCAATGGGAACTGGCCCTTTTGCTTGTCCGGTTTGGGAGCGTCGCCCGTTAATGGTCCCGTAGGACAAAAATGAGGTAGGTACCATCGTTTGCCTGCCAGCATATCGAATCCCAATATGTTTCCCTTATAAGGGCTCAGAGCCACCTCCACAAGTTTCGGTCTCTATCGGGCGGGTGCACCTGCCACACAGGTTAACTAAACACTCTTCCACCCCTCCATCCAAAACAGAGGGCAAGTCTCTGAGACCGAGATAGAGATAGGGCAGGTACGTGCAGAGGCAAGAGAGGAAAAAAGCTTACTTAAGAATATAACTTTTGGTTCTTAAAACAGTTAGCAGCATACAGTGAAGAGAAAGTGCAATCAGAGAGCAGAACACCTTAGCCAAGCAGCACCTCCTGACCCTGCCCACCTTCCCCTTTAAGCAGGGTGTATGCTGCAGCCAGAGAAACCGTTGCAAAACTGCGGCTTCTGGCAACTTATTCCTGAAATGCACTAGTTTTCTTTTGGAGAACTGGAATACTGGGATGGATTCCCCAGTGCTCAAAACTCAGTAGTGTCATTTCAACCATGGGCTTAAAAGTATACATCATAGGCTGTAATTTGAAGAACTCAGTCCATAAAAACCATGATTAAACAACAAACAACAGATAAGCCAAAAAGGGGGGCAAAAAAGGAAGAAACCATACACACAGGGAGTCCAATGGCTAACCAATTTCTATCAAAATGTCCATCGCAAGTGAGTGGTGTATCGTGAGAGATCCACTGTTTACATTTCCAATACTATAAACAGTATCCTGATTTTCATAACATGACATGCAGCATCCAAACCACAGAAATGTAGAAAAGGCACAGGCAAGGAGAAACACATCTTCATAGCATTACATTCAATAGCTGTTTAACGGTGAGCCTTCTTTTAGAGCTGTCCAACAATGCTGACTAATCCAGGTGACCTGTTTAATCAGACTTAATTGTCAAAAGGATTAACAATATCTAAAAAACAAGGCATGTATACATTAAAGAAAACAGCACGGAACTGTACTGCTTGTGAACTGTTTACAAAAACATACAAGATGTTGGATGGCACAAAGTATATAGTGCTAATAGAAACTGTTTAAGCTAAGCGCTTAACATAAACTGTCCATCTCTACCTGTAACAAAGAATATTTTAGGGGATTAAAAAACCCATTCCTTATGAAAAATAATGCTCTGAGCAAGAGGAGAATGGCCGACTGGCTCCCAAAACTGGTGACTGATTACGAGTCAAAGCAGAGTAAGCTGCTGCTCTTGCACCCTTCACTACATGGGGAGCATCCTGCCTGTTTAGCTGGTATTGAGGCAACTGGTCACAGAACACTATCCAGGGGTGACTGAGGACTTGGGCTGCAGTCAGTCTTTGATGTGGGTTAACATGAAGCATTTTTGAAAGAAGGTCCTTAGCTGTATCTGAAACGGTATTCCAATAACCACCGCTGAGAGACAACTTCCCGCTACCTATTCGGGCCAAAATCTCCTCTGGGGTATCATCAGGACCAGTTACAAAAGGAGGGTAGCCAGCAAGCATGGTATAAAGTAGAACACCAAGGCTCCATATGTCCCATGCAGCATCGTAACCTTGCCTCTGTAAAACCTCTGGTGCAGCAAAACTTGCTGTGTAACATGGACTCCTCAGAAGACCATTTTCTACTCGTAGTTGTTTTGCAAGGCCAAATTCACAAAGTCGAATGGATTCTGGATTACCAGATTCATCAACATAAAGAATATTGCTAGGCTTCAGCTCTCCATGAACAACCCCTTGCGCATGGAGGTACTCAACCGTTCTTGTTATTGTGAACAGAACGGCACTAGCTTCTCGTTCCGAGAAAAAAATTTGTCTATGAATTTTATCCAGCAGTTGCCCTCCTTTCGTAAGTTCTGTTACTATGTATGCGTATTTTCCATCATCATGCACATCTTTTAGGGTAATAATATTTGGATGGTGGCCATAGCGCAGTAGGATTTCAATCTCCTTTCTTGGATCTTTTACTCTTGTCTATAATCTTTACAGCATATTCCTGTTTAAAGCTTTATGAATACATCTCTTATAGACAGAGTAAGACCCAACTCTGATATCTTCCTTCACTTCGTATCTATCAGTAAACTGAATGCTGTTCCTGTGCAACTGCTGGACAACGGAATGCACTCCAACTGTCTGCACTGCCTGGCTTTCGTCATTTGATGCAATAGCTACAGAACTAAATCCCCGAACAAGTTGATGCGCATTAGCACTAGGTGGGAGACCAGGCAAATCTTCTGGAGTTTTTGCTGTAAACTCAGGGTCAAAATAAAACGTATCTTCAGGTCTGCCAGTTGCAGGTTTAAAAGGGGGATCAATTTCTCTCCTGTACAATTTATTCCAATCTATTTTGGAAAAGAATGCATGCCTCTTAATTTCTTCAACTCCATCTAGGCCTGCTCCTAATCTGTTTGCTGGGTTTCTTTTGAAGAGCATTCGCAGAAGACTCTCTGCTTCCGGGCTCAAGAACTGGGGCATTCCAAGTTTGGCCTCGAGAATCAGTGTCATGGTTTCTTTTCTGTCTTTCCCTTGGAAAGGCAGAGTACCAGTGAGCATTTCAAACATTACAACACCAAAAGACCACCAGTCTGCGCTCCGTGTAAGGCCTCCGCTCTTAATGACTTCTGGCGCCATATATTCCACTGTTGCACAGAAAGAGAAGGCTTTTTTTTCGATCAATTGACACCTCACTTAAGCCAAAATCTGCTAATTTGATATGTCCTTCCTCATCAAGAAGGATGTTTTCTGGTTTTAGGTCCCGGTATATTATTCCACCACTATGTACATGGTCTAAAGCAAGTGCTAATTCTGCCAGGTAAAATTTAACATCGTCTTCTGTGAACATCACCCTACGTTCTCCACATGCTCCAATTGCCTCTATTAAATTTCTTAGGGCTGTTTGGCAATGGGCTCTGTCTCCGGCCATATTATAGTTCCCGTTCGGATTTAGTGTCGGCCACGGATTTCTCCCTCCTCCCACCTGTCGTGCTAATTCCGCATCCTTAGTTAATACCTTCTCTCTTTCATCTGGGCAGAATGATTCTCGGAATAAGATTTGGGTGTCCCCCCGGTTAGGATTGTGTCCCGTGCAGAGATTTGACAGTAACTGCGCCCGTGTTTCTGCATCCTCCCTTAATCTTGGCATTGTACACCCATAAGGCTAAATCATTTGGGTTCCACGATGGATTAGTATAAACCGTCGATGTGGGGCATGCATAGTCACCCCCTGGCCGTAAAGCGGCCAGATTAGTCAAAACATTTGAAACCATGGGGCAAAGTCCCACCCTTGCTACAGGAAGGTCTGGGGAGGTCGGTACAGGGACTGTAAGGTGGGGCAGGAGTCGGGGAGGGCCTTGTCTGGTCGTCGTTCGGGGCTGTAGCCTTACCTACGGCCAAAGTTACCTTACAGGTTAGTTTTTCCCTCAGCCCCTTTTGCCTCCCTGGATGTTGTCTCTCCCGCACCCATTCATCCCACACATACCAATAATCCATGTGTCCCGGGAACCGGTACTGAAGTTGGTCTCGCACAAAGGTCAGTCGATGTTGGTCAAAACTCCCTTGTGGTGGCCACTGATCTTCAATATCTCCATGGCGGGTGATGAATGGCCACCATTGTTGACATAGAACTACTGCGTCCTCCTTAGTAGTGAATTTGCACCACAGATTTTTTCCCAGTTTTGTAATATCTACTAAGGGCGTCTCCCTCTCTACTCCAGTTACGTTACTCATGATTTAATCCGGGTGGGACTCAACCCCCCCTTTAAAATCTCTAACCCTCTAATCTGGGCAGGACTCGAACCCCCCTTTTAATCAGACGTCTTCTGTTGATCAGACTGCGTACAAACTCGTGTGCGATTTATGCTGATCAGGCTAGGCACCTCGGGCGGGACTTGAACCCCCCCGAATTCTGTCCTTTTCCCTATATTGAATTTAGATTTAAGGGATTTAACACTCACCACTCGAGCGATTCGGTGCGTCCCGTGTCCAAAATCCTCGGGTGAACTCACCCTGTGCTGCCAGTCAGAGGTTTGGATCCAAGAGGTTCCGAGAGTGACCTAGGGTCCCATCTGGGGTGCCAAACTGTTAAGGGGGAAGCCGCTGCCCGAGCATTCACACACCAATCAAGGAGTCGCACACACACCACCCGAGACTTTAACTGCTAGGACCGGCGTCCCTTCGCAGCGGGCGACTCCAGTGAGCCGACGGGTGCCCCTTTCGACTCCTCACACACACACACTCACCCTCGGGCGCTTCTTCTTCCCTCAGGCTCCAGCCAAGGTTCCCCAAAGCAGACTCTCTAATCAAGGCCTTCAAAATAAAAGCCTAATTTACTCTATCTATGGTGCCCAAATTCAGACAGCTCAAGCTGGCTGTCTCTGGAGAGGGAACCTGAACACCACAATCCCTGGGCAATTATGCCCTTACAATCTAAATTCCCCCCTCACACCATAGTCTGGCCCAATGGTAAGATCGAGTCTGGGGTCATCTTCTCTCTCATTGGGTGCTTTTTCTCGTCTCTCGGCTGGTTCTTCCTGCTGTGTTTTAGGCTACTTGTTACTATGTCTCCTTTTCCTGGGGCAAACTGGCTCTGGGGCTTTCCAAATCTCTTACTCCTGCCATCAGATTATAGGTGAACGTTAAGCAACAGCATTAAGCAAGTTATGAGTCCTGCTTTATCATGAAGGACTACTTTTAAGCAGCTAAACAAAGTCCTTAAAGCCCTACAAAACATATTAACAGCCTCTCTAATTTCTATACATTCCTGTGCTATTACAGCCTAACAGCCTTATGCCATTATTGCCACATGCTGTTTAGGTCTCGTTCGGGTGTGGTCTGCATGGCCCTAGCTCTGCTTTGCCACCTTCCACAACACTCGATCACTGATTGCTGATAGAAATGGGAAGCTCTGGCAAGACTGAGAGAATGAGGGGAGCGTTATGTTGCTAAGCAAGCCCCGAGCCTCAGCGCTGGTGGGGCTGTGAAAGGGCTGCCAAGGGAAGGTGAGGGCCAGCAAGAGTTTTCAGTCCTGGCACCTTCCCTGTGGGAGCACGGCAGGAGCCCCACAAGGAACCGCACAAAGCTGGCAGGGAATGGCACGGGGCCGTGGCTGGAGCAGAGACTGTGCCTTCCACTTTACCTGAGAACAACATGGCCACTAGGAAGCGAGTGCTGGAAACTACAGCTCCCAGCATGCCCTGGGAACCAACATGGCCCCATCAGCCCGTACCCCAGGACTACAGCCCTGGCATGCCACTGGGCGCTCCTTCCTCCTGTCTGACCCTGCGGGGACACCGTCCCCCGGCTGGACCCCACTCCTCCACAGGCCCCATGGCCGCCTCCCGGGGCAGCCCCAGTCCCAGTCCCAGAGCCTTGGTGGAGCAGGGAGGAGGAGGAGGAGAGAGGGGCAGAGGGGCAGAGGGGTGGGGTGGGGCGGAGGAGTGGCAGGAGAGGGATGGGAGCAGGAGAGAGGGACGGCGGGAAGAAA
>NW_026114306.1:0-12684 GCF_018139145.2 Gymnogyps californianus | reverse complement strand
TTGAAAACGTCCAGCAATTCCTCACACCGAAAAGTGCCAGCACTGAATGCTACTGCTAGCCAGCACCGTTCCTTGGAAGCGCTTTCACAGGCGCAGCAACACTGGGGCTCTGCGCTTCTCTAGACACCTAACATCATCATGACTATCTCTCCGTCTCGTAGAGCTGAGCTGAGAAATCGAAAACGTCCAGCAATTCCTCACACATGAAAAGTGCCAGCACTGAATGCTACTGCTAGCCAGCACCGTTCCTTGGAAGCGCTTTCACAGGCGCAGCAACACTGGGGCTCTGCGCTTCTCTAGACACCTAACATCATCATGACTATCTCTCCGTCTCGTAGAGCTGAGCTGAGAAATCGAAAACGTCCAGCAATTCCTCACACCTGAAAAGTGCCAGCACTGAATGCTACTGCTAGCCAGCACCGTTCCTTGGAAGCGCTTTCACAGGCGCAGCAACACTGGGGCTCTGCGCTTCTCTAGACACCTAACATCATCATGACTATCTCTCCGTCTCGTAGAGCTGAGCTGAGAAATCGAAAACGTCCAGCAATTCCTCACACTGAAAAGTGCCAGCACTGAATGCTACTGCTAGCCAGCACCGTTCCTTGGAAGCGCTTTCACAGGCGCAGCAACACTGGGGCTCTGCGCTTCTCTAGACACCTAACATCATCATGACTATCTCTCCGTCTCGTAGAGCTGAGCTGAGAAATCGAAAACGTCCAGCAATTCCTCACACAAGAAAAGTGCCAGCACTGAATGCTACTGCTAGCCAGCACCGTTCCTTGGAAGCGCTTTCACAGGCGCAGCAACACTGGGGCTCTGCGCTTCTCTAGACACCTAACTCATCATGACTATCTCTCCGTCTCGTAGAGCTGAGCTGAGAAATCGAAAACGTCCAGCAATTCCTCACACCTGAAAAGTGCCAGCACTGAATGCTACTGCTAGCCAGCACCGTTCCTTGGAAGCGCTTTCACAGGCGCAGCAACACTGGGGCTCTGCGCTTCTCTAGCCACCTAACATCATCATGACTATCTCTCCGTCTCGTAGAGCTGAGCTGAGAAATCGAAAACGTCCAGCAATTCCTCACACATGAAAAGTGCCAGCACTGAATGCTACTGCTAGCCAGCACCGTTCCTTGGAAGCGCTTTCACAGGCGCAGCAACACTGGGGCTCTGCGCTTCTCTAGACACCTAACATCATCATGACTATCTCTCCGTCTCGTAGAGCTGAGCTGAGAAATCGAAAACGTCCAGCAATTCCTCACACATGAAAAGTGCCAGCACTGAATGCTACTGCTAGCCAGCACCGTTCCTTGGAAGCGCTTTCACAGGCGCAGCAACACTGGGGCTCTGCGCTTCTCTAGCCACCTAACATCATCATGACTATCTCTCCGTCTCGTAGAGCTGAGCTGAGAAATCGAAAACGTCCAGCAATTCCTCACACATGAAAAGTGCCAGCACTGAATGCTACTGCTAGCCAGCACCGTTCCTTGGAAGCGCTTTCACAGGCGCAGCAACACTGGGGCTCTGCGCTTCTCTAGACACCTAACTCATCATGACTATCTCTCCGTCTCGTAGAGCTGAGCTGAGAAATCGAAAACGTCCAGCAATTCCTCACACATGAAAAGTGCCAGCACTGAATGCTACTGCTAGCCAGCACCGTTCCTTGGAAGCGCTTTCACAGGCGCAGCAACACTGGGGCTCTGCGCTTCTCTAGCCACCTAACATCATCATGACTATCTCTCCGTCTCGTAGAGCTGAGCTGAGAAATCGAAAACGTCCAGCAATTCCTCACACATGAAAAGTGCCAGCACTGAATGCTACTGCTAGCCAGCACCGTTCCTTGGAAGCGCTTTCACAGGCGCAGCAACACTGGGGCTCTGCGCTTCTCTAGACACCTAACTCATCATGACTATCTCTCCGTCTCGTAGAGCTGAGCTGAGAAATCGAAAACGTCCAGCAATTCCTCACACATGAAAAGTGCCAGCACTGAATGCTACTGCTAGCCAGCACCGTTCCTTGGAAGCGCTTTCACAGGCGCAGCAACACTGGGGCTCTGCGCTTCTCTAGCCACCTAACTCATCATGACTATCTCTCCGTCTCGTAGAGCTGAGCTGAGAAATCGAAAACGTCCAGCAATTCCTCACACCTGAAAAGTGCCAGCACTGAATGCTACTGCTAGCCAGCACCGTTCCTTGGAAGCGCTTTCACAGGCGCAGCAACACTGGGGCTCTGCGCTTCTCTAGACACCTAACATCATCATGACTATCTCTCCGTCTCGTAGAGCTGAGCTGAGAAATCGAAAACGTCCAGCAATTCCTCACACATGAAAAGTGCCAGCACTGAATGCTACTGCTAGCCAGCACCGTTCCTTGGAAGCGCTTTCACAGGCGCAGCAACACTGGGGCTCTGCGCTTCTCTAGACACCTAACATCATCATGACTATCTCTCCGTCTCGTAGAGCTGAGCTGAGAAATCGAAAACGTCCAGCAATTCCTCACACATGAAAAGTGCCAGCACTGAATGCTACTGCTAGCCAGCACCGTTCCTTGGAAGCGCTTTCACAGGCGCAGCAACACTGGGGCTCTGCGCTTCTCTAGACACCTAACTCATCATGACTATCTCTCCGTCTCGTAGAGCTGAGCTGAGAAATCGAAAACGTCCAGCAATTCCTCACACCTGAAAAGTGCCAGCACTGAATGCTACTGCTAGCCAGCACCGTTCCTTGGAAGCGCTTTCACAGGCGCAGCAACACTGGGGCTCTGCGCTTCTCTAGCCACCTAACTCATCATGACTATCTCTCCGTCTCGTAGAGCTGAGCTGAGAAATCGAAAACGTCCAGCAATTCCTCACACATGAAAAGTGCCAGCACTGAATGCTACTGCTAGCCAGCACCGTTCCTTGGAAGCGCTTTCACAGGCGCAGCAACACTGGGGCTCTGCGCTTCTCTAGACACCTAACTCATCATGACTATCTCTCCGTCTCGTAGAGCTGAGCTGAGAAATCGAAAACGTCCAGCAATTCCTCACACTGAAAAGTGCCAGCACTGAATGCTACTGCTAGCCAGCACCGTTCCTTGGAAGCGCTTTCACAGGCGCAGCAACACTGGGGCTCTGCGCTTCTCTAGACACCTAACATCATCATGACTATCTCTCCGTCTCGTAGAGCTGAGCTGAGAAATCGAAAACGTCCAGCAATTCCTCACACCTGAAAAGTGCCAGCACTGAATGCTACTGCTAGCCAGCACCGTTCCTTGGAAGCGCTTTCACAGGCGCAGCAACACTGGGGCTCTGCGCTTCTCTAGACACCTAACATCATCATGACTATCTCTCCGTCTCGTAGAGCTGAGCTGAGAAATCGAAAACGTCCAGCAATTCCTCACACCTGAAAAGTGCCAGCACTGAATGCTACTGCTAGCCAGCACCGTTCCTTGGAAGCGCTTTCACAGGCGCAGCAACACTGGGGCTCTGCGCTTCTCTAGACACCTAACTCATCATGACTATCTCTCCGTCTCGTAGAGCTGAGCTGAGAAATCGAAAACGTCCAGCAATTCCTCACACCTGAAAAGTGCCAGCACTGAATGCTACTGCTAGCCAGCACCGTTCCTTGGAAGCGCTTTCACAGGCGCAGCAACACTGGGGCTCTGCGCTTCTCTAGACACCTAACTCATCATGACTATCTCTCCGTCTCGTAGAGCTGAGCTGAGAAATCGAAAACGTCCAGCAATTCCTCACACAAGAAAAGTGCCAGCACTGAATGCTACTGCTAGCCAGCACCGTTCCTTGGAAGCGCTTTCACAGGCGCAGCAACACTGGGGCTCTGCGCTTCTCTAGACACCTAACTCATCATGACTATCTCTCCGTCTCGTAGAGCTGAGCTGAGAAATCGAAAACGTCCAGCAATTCCTCACACATGAAAAGTGCCAGCACTGAATGCTACTGCTAGCCAGCACCGTTCCTTGGAAGCGCTTTCACAGGCGCAGCAACACTGGGGCTCTGCGCTTCTCTAGACACCTAACATCATCATGACTATCTCTCCGTCTCGTAGAGCTGAGCTGAGAAATCGAAAACGTCCAGCAATTCCTCACACAAGAAAAGTGCCAGCACTGAATGCTACTGCTAGCCAGCACCGTTCCTTGGAAGCGCTTTCACAGGCGCAGCAACACTGGGGCTCTGCGCTTCTCTAGACACCTAACATCATCATGACTATCTCTCCGTCTCGTAGAGCTGAGCTGAGAAATCGAAAACGTCCAGCAATTCCTCACACATGAAAAGTGCCAGCACTGAATGCTACTGCTAGCCAGCACCGTTCCTTGGAAGCGCTTTCACAGGCGCAGCAACACTGGGGCTCTGCGCTTCTCTAGACACCTAACATCATCATGACTATCTCTCCGTCTCGTAGAGCTGAGCTGAGAAATCGAAAACGTCCAGCAATTCCTCACACCTGAAAAGTGCCAGCACTGAATGCTACTGCTAGCCAGCACCGTTCCTTGGAAGCGCTTTCACAGGCGCAGCAACACTGGGGCTCTGCGCTTCTCTAGACACCTAACATCATCATGACTATCTCTCCGTCTCGTAGAGCTGAGCTGAGAAATCGAAAACGTCCAGCAATTCCTCACACATGAAAAGTGCCAGCACTGAATGCTACTGCTAGCCAGCACCGTTCCTTGGAAGCGCTTTCACAGGCGCAGCAACACTGGGGCTCTGCGCTTCTCTAGACACCTAACTCATCATGACTATCTCTCCGTCTCGTAGAGCTGAGCTGAGAAATCGAAAACGTCCAGCAATTCCTCACACAAGAAAAGTGCCAGCACTGAATGCTACTGCTAGCCAGCACCGTTCCTTGGAAGCGCTTTCACAGGCGCAGCAACACTGGGGCTCTGCGCTTCTCTAGCCACCTAACATCATCATGACTATCTCTCCGTCTCGTAGAGCTGAGCTGAGAAATCGAAAACGTCCAGCAATTCCTCACACCTGAAAAGTGCCAGCACTGAATGCTACTGCTAGCCAGCACCGTTCCTTGGAAGCGCTTTCACAGGCGCAGCAACACTGGGGCTCTGCGCTTCTCTAGACACCTAACTCATCATGACTATCTCTCCGTCTCGTAGAGCTGAGCTGAGAAATCGAAAACGTCCAGCAATTCCTCACACCTGAAAAGTGCCAGCACTGAATGCTACTGCTAGCCAGCACCGTTCCTTGGAAGCGCTTTCACAGGCGCAGCAACACTGGGGCTCTGCGCTTCTCTAGACACCTAACTCATCATGACTATCTCTCCGTCTCGTAGAGCTGAGCTGAGAAATCGAAAACGTCCAGCAATTCCTCACACATGAAAAGTGCCAGCACTGAATGCTACTGCTAGCCAGCACCGTTCCTTGGAAGCGCTTTCACAGGCGCAGCAACACTGGGGCTCTGCGCTTCTCTAGCCACCTAACATCATCATGACTATCTCTCCGTCTCGTAGAGCTGAGCTGAGAAATCGAAAACGTCCAGCAATTCCTCACACAAGAAAAGTGCCAGCACTGAATGCTACTGCTAGCCAGCACCGTTCCTTGGAAGCGCTTTCACAGGCGCAGCAACACTGGGGCTCTGCGCTTCTCTAGACACCCAACTCATCATGACTATCTCTCCGTCTCGTAGAGCTGAGCTGAGAAATCGAAAACGTCCAGCAATTCCTCACACAGAAAAGTGCCAGCACTGAATGCTACTGCTAGCCAGCACCGTTCCTTGGAAGCGCTTTCACAGGCGCAGCAACACTGGGGCTCTGCGCTTCTCTAGACACCTAACTCATCATGACTATCTCTCCGTCTCGTAGAGCTGAGCTGAGAAATCGAAAACGTCCAGCAATTCCTCACACCTGAAAAGTGCCAGCACTGAATGCTACTGCTAGCCAGCACCGTTCCTTGGAAGCGCTTTCACAGGCGCAGCAACACTGGGGCTCTGCGCTTCTCTAGACACCTAACGTCATCATGACTATCTCTCCGTCTCGTAGAGCTGAGCTGAGAAATCGAAAACGTCCAGCAATTCCTCACACCTGAAAAGTGCCAGCACTGAATGCTACTGCTAGCCAGCACCGTTCCTTGGAAGCGCTTTCACAGGCGCAGCAACACTGGGGCTCTGCGCTTCTCTAGACACCTAACTCATCATGACTATCTCTCCGTCTCGTAGAGCTGAGCTGAGAAATCGAAAACGTCCAGCAATTCCTCACACATGAAAAGTGCCAGCACTGAATGCTACTGCTAGCCAGCACCGTTCCTTGGAAGCGCTTTCACAGGCGCAGCAACACTGGGGCTCTGCGCTTCTCTAGACACCTAACTCATCATGACTATCTCTCCGTCTCGTAGAGCTGAGCTGAGAAATCGAAAACGTCCAGCAATTCCTCACACATGAAAAGTGCCAGCACTGAATGCTACTGCTAGCCAGCACCGTTCCTTGGAAGCGCTTTCACAGGCGCAGCAACACTGGGGCTCTGCGCTTCTCTAGACACCTAACTCATCATGACTATCTCTCCGTCTCGTAGAGCTGAGCTGAGAAATCGAAAACGTCCAGCAATTCCTCACACATGAAAAGTGCCAGCACTGAATGCTACTGCTAGCCAGCACCGTTCCTTGGAAGCGCTTTCACAGGCGCAGCAACACTGGGGCTCTGCGCTTCTCTAGACACCTAACTCATCATGACTATCTCTCCGTCTCGTAGAGCTGAGCTGAGAAATCGAAAACGTCCAGCAATTCCTCACACCTGAAAAGTGCCAGCACTGAATGCTACTGCTAGCCAGCACCGTTCCTTGGAAGCGCTTTCACAGGCGCAGCAACACTGGGGCTCTGCGCTTCTCTAGACACCTAACATCATCATGACTATCTCTCCGTCTCGTAGAGCTGAGCTGAGAAATCGAAAACGTCCAGCAATTCCTCACACCTGAAAAGTGCCAGCACTGAATGCTACTGCTAGCCAGCACCGTTCCTTGGAAGCGCTTTCACAGGCGCAGCAACACTGGGGCTCTGCGCTTCTCTAGACACCTAACTCATGACTATCTCTCCGTCTCGTAGAGCTGAGCTGAGAAATCGAAAACGTCCAGCAATTCCTCACACCTGAAAAGTGCCAGCACTGAATGCTACTGCTAGCCAGCACCGTTCCTTGGAAGCGCTTTCACAGGCGCAGCAACACTGGGGCTCTGCGCTTCTCTAGACACCTAACTCATCATGACTATCTCTCCGTCTCGTAGAGCTGAGCTGAGAAATCGAAAACGTCCAGCAATTCCTCACACCTGAAAAGTGCCAGCACTGAATGCTACTGCTAGCCAGCACCGTTCCTTGGAAGCGCTTTCACAGGCGCAGCAACACTGGGGCTCTGCGCTTCTCTAGACACCTAACATCATCATGACTATCTCTCCGTCTCGTAGAGCTGAGCTGAGAAATCGAAAACGTCCAGCAATTCCTCACACATGAAAAGTGCCAGCACTGAATGCTACTGCTAGCCAGCACCGTTCCTTGGAAGCGCTTTCACAGGCGCAGCAACACTGGGGCTCTGCGCTTCTCTAGACACCTAACTCATCATGACTATCTCTCCGTCTCGTAGAGCTGAGCTGAGAAATCGAAAACGTCCAGCAATTCCTCACACTGAAAAGTGCCAGCACTGAATGCTACTGCTAGCCAGCACCGTTCCTTGGAAGCGCTTTCACAGGCGCAGCAACACTGGGGCTCTGCGCTTCTCTAGACACCTAACATCATCATGACTATCTCTCCGTCTCGTAGAGCTGAGCTGAGAAATCGAAAACGTCCAGCAATTCCTCACACAAGAAAAGTGCCAGCACTGAATGCTACTGCTAGCCAGCACCGTTCCTTGGAAGCGCTTTCACAGGCGCAGCAACACTGGGGCTCTGCGCTTCTCTAGACACCTAACATCATCATGACTATCTCTCCGTCTCGTAGAGCTGAGCTGAGAAATCGAAAACGTCCAGCAATTCCTCACACAAGAAAAGTGCCAGCACTGAATGCTACTGCTAGCCAGCACCGTTCCTTGGAAGCGCTTTCACAGGCGCAGCAACACTGGGGCTCTGCGCTTCTCTAGACACCTAACTCATCATGACTATCTCTCCGTCTCGTAGAGCTGAGCTGAGAAATCGAAAACGTCCAGCAATTCCTCACACATGAAAAGTGCCAGCACTGAATGCTACTGCTAGCCAGCACCGTTCCTTGGAAGCGCTTTCACAGGCGCAGCAACACTGGGGCTCTGCGCTTCTCTAGACACCTAACTCATCATGACTATCTCTCCGTCTCGTAGAGCTGAGCTGAGAAATCGAAAACGTCCAGCAATTCCTCACACCTGAAAAGTGCCAGCACTGAATGCTACTGCTAGCCAGCACCGTTCCTTGGAAGCGCTTTCACAGGCGCAGCAACACTGGGGCTCTGCGCTTCTCTAGACACCTAACTCATCATGACTATCTCTCCGTCTCGTAGAGCTGAGCTGAGAAATCGAAAACGTCCAGCAATTCCTCACACAAGAAAAGTGCCAGCACTGAATGCTACTGCTAGCCAGCACCGTTCCTTGGAAGCGCTTTCACAGGCGCAGCAACACTGGGGCTCTGCGCTTCTCTAGACACCTAACATCATCATGACTATCTCTCCGTCTCGTAGAGCTGAGCTGAGAAATCGAAAACGTCCAGCAATTCCTCACACAAGAAAAGTGCCAGCACTGAATGCTACTGCTAGCCAGCACCGTTCCTTGGAAGCGCTTTCACAGGCGCAGCAACACTGGGGCTCTGCGCTTCTCTAGACACCTAACTCATCATGACTATCTCTCCGTCTCGTAGAGCTGAGCTGAGAAATCGAAAACGTCCAGCAATTCCTCACACCTGAAAAGTGCCAGCACTGAATGCTACTGCTAGCCAGCACCGTTCCTTGGAAGCGCTTTCACAGGCGCAGCAACACTGGGGCTCTGCGCTTCTCTAGACACCTAACATCATCATGACTATCTCTCCGTCTCGTAGAGCTGAGCTGAGAAATCGAAAACGTCCAGCAATTCCTCACACCTGAAAAGTGCCAGCACTGAATGCTACTGCTAGCCAGCACCGTTCCTTGGAAGCGCTTTCACAGGCGCAGCAACACTGGGGCTCTGCGCTTCTCTAGACACCTAACATCATCATGACTATCTCTCCGTCTCGTAGAGCTGAGCTGAGAAATCGAAAACGTCCAGCAATTCCTCACACATGAAAAGTGCCAGCACTGAATGCTACTGCTAGCCAGCACCGTTCCTTGGAAGCGCTTTCACAGGCGCAGCAACACTGGGGCTCTGCGCTTCTCTAGACACCTAACATCATCATGACTATCTCTCCGTCTCGTAGAGCTGAGCTGAGAAATCGAAAACGTCCAGCAATTCCTCACACCTGAAAAGTGCCAGCACTGAATGCTACTGCTAGCCAGCACCGTTCCTTGGAAGCGCTTTCACAGGCGCAGCAACACTGGGGCTCTGCGCTTCTCTAGCCACCTAACATCATCATGACTATCTCTCCGTCTCGTAGAGCTGAGCTGAGAAATCGAAAACGTCCAGCAATTCCTCACACATGAAAAGTGCCAGCACTGAATGCTACTGCTAGCCAGCACCGTTCCTTGGAAGCGCTTTCACAGGCGCAGCAACACTGGGGCTCTGCGCTTCTCTAGACACCTAACATCATCATGACTATCTCTCCGTCTCGTAGAGCTGAGCTGAGAAATCGAAAACGTCCAGCAATTCCTCACACATGAAAAGTGCCAGCACTGAATGCTACTGCTAGCCAGCACCGTTCCTTGGAAGCGCTTTCACAGGCGCAGCAACACTGGGGCTCTGCGCTTCTCTAGACACCTAACTCATCATGACTATCTCTCCGTCTCGTAGAGCTGAGCTGAGAAATCGAAAACGTCCAGCAATTCCTCACACCTGAAAAGTGCCAGCACTGAATGCTACTGCTAGCCAGCACCGTTCCTTGGAAGCGCTTTCACAGGCGCAGCAACACTGGGGCTCTGCGCTTCTCTAGACACCTAACATCATCATGACTATCTCTCCGTCTCGTAGAGCTGAGCTGAGAAATCGAAAACGTCCAGCAATTCCTCACACCTGAAAAGTGCCAGCACTGAATGCTACTGCTAGCCAGCACCGTTCCTTGGAAGCGCTTTCACAGGCGCAGCAACACTGGGGCTCTGCGCTTCTCTAGACACCTAACATCATCATGACTATCTCTCCGTCTCGTAGAGCTGAGCTGAGAAATCGAAAACGTCCAGCAATTCCTCACACCTGAAAAGTGCCAGCACTGAATGCTACTGCTAGCCAGCACCGTTCCTTGGAAGCGCTTTCACAGGCGCAGCAACACTGGGGCTCTGCGCTTCTCTAGACACCTAACATCATCATGACTATCTCTCCGTCTCGTAGAGCTGAGCTGAGAAATCGAAAACGTCCAGCAATTCCTCACACATGAAAAGTGCCAGCACTGAATGCTACTGCTAGCCAGCACCGTTCCTTGGAAGCGCTTTCACAGGCGCAGCAACACTGGGGCTCTGCGCTTCTCTAGACACCTAACTCATCATGACTATCTCTCCGTCTCGTAGAGCTGAGCTGAGAAATCGAAAACGTCCAGCAATTCCTCACACCTGAAAAGTGCCAGCACTGAATGCTACTGCTAGCCAGCACCGTTCCTTGGAAGCGCTTTCACAGGCGCAGCAACACTGGGGCTCTGCGCTTCTCTAGACACCTAACTCATCATGACTATCTCTCCGTCTCGTAGAGCTGAGCTGAGAAATCGAAAACGTCCAGCAATTCCTCACACATGAAAAGTGCCAGCACTGAATGCTACTGCTAGCCAGCACCGTTCCTTGGAAGCGCTTTCACAGGCGCAGCAACACTGGGGCTCTGCGCTTCTCTAGACACCTAACATCATCATGACTATCTCTCCGTCTCGTAGAGCTGAGCTGAGAAATCGAAAACGTCCAGCAATTCCTCACACATGAAAAGTGCCAGCACTGAATGCTACTGCTAGCCAGCACCGTTCCTTGGAAGCGCTTTCACAGGCGCAGCAACACTGGGGCTCTGCGCTTCTCTAGACACCTAACATCATCATGACTATCTCTCCGTCTCGTAGAGCTGAGCTGAGAAATCGAAAACGTCCAGCAATTCCTCACACCTGAAAAGTGCCAGCACTGAATGCTACTGCTAGCCAGCACCGTTCCTTGGAAGCGCTTTCACAGGCGCAGCAACACTGGGGCTCTGCGCTTCTCTAGACACCTAACTCATCATGACTATCTCTCCGTCTCGTAGAGCTGAGCTGAGAAATCGAAAACGTCCAGCAATTCCTCACACCTGAAAAGTGCCAGCACTGAATGCTACTGCTAGCCAGCACCGTTCCTTGGAAGCGCTTTCACAGGCGCAGCAACACTGGGGCTCTGCGCTTCTCTAGACACCTAACTCATCATGACTATCTCTCCGTCTCGTAGAGCTGAGCTGAGAAATCGAAAACGTCCAGCAATTCCTCACACCTGAAAAGTGCCAGCACTGAATGCTACTGCTAGCCAGCACCGTTCCTTGGAAGCGCTTTCACAGGCGCAGCAACACTGGGGCTCTGCGCTTCTCTAGACACCTAACATCATCATGACTATCTCTCCGTCTCGTAGAGCTGAGCTGAGAAATCGAAAACGTCCAGCAATTCCTCACACAAGAAAAGTGCCAGCACTGAATGCTACTGCTAGCCAGCACCGTTCCTTGGAAGCGCTTTCACAGGCGCAGCAACACTGGGGCTCTGCGCTTCTCTAGACACCTAACTCATCATGACTATCTCTCCGTCTCGTAGAGCTGAGCTGAGAAATCGAAAACGTCCAGCAATTCCTCACACATGAAAAGTGCCAGCACTGAATGCTACTGCTAGCCAGCACCGTTCCTTGGAAGCGCTTTCACAGGCGCAGCAACACTGGGGCTCTGCGCTTCTCTAGACACCTAACATCATCATGACTATCTCTCCGTCTCGTAGAGCTGAGCTGAGAAATCGAAAACGTCCAGCAATTCCTCACACATGAAAAGTGCCAGCACTGAATGCTACTGCTAGCCAGCACCGTTCCTTGGAAGCGCTTTCACAGGCGCAGCAACACTGGGGCTCTGCGCTTCTCTAGACACCTAACATCATCATGACTATCTCTCCGTCTCGTAGAGCTGAGCTGAGAAATCGAAAACGTCCAGCAATTCCTCACACCAGAAAAGTGCCAGCACTGAATGCTACTGCTAGCCAGCACCGTTCCTTGGAAGCGCTTTCACAGGCGCAGCAACACTGGGGCTCTGCGCTTCTCTAGACACCTAACATCATCATGACTATCTCTCCGTCTCGTAGAGCTGAGCTGAGAAATCGAAAACGTCCAGCAATTCCTCACACCTGAAAAGTGCCAGCACTGAATGCTACTGCTAGCCAGCACCGTTCCTTGGAAGCGCTTTCACAGGCGCAGCAACACTGGGGCTCTGCGCTTCTCTAGCCACCTAACATCATCATGACTATCTCTCCGTCTCGTAGAGCTGAGCTGAGAAATCGAAAACGTCCAGCAATTCCTCACACCTGAAAAGTGCCAGCACTGAATGCTACTGCTAGCCAGCACCGTTCCTTGGAAGCGCTTTCACAGGCGCAGCAACACTGGGGCTCTGCGCTTCTCTAGCCACTAATCTTCGTCACTCATCTCTCTCGCAGT
>NW_026114305.1:0-12738 GCF_018139145.2 Gymnogyps californianus | reverse complement strand
CTCTCGCAGTCGAGAGCACAGGTGAGAAATGAAAACGTCCAGCAATTCCTCACACCTGAAAAGTGCCAGCACTGAATGCTACTGCTAGCCAGCACCGTTCCTTGGAAGCGCTTTCACAGGCGCAGCAACACTGGGGCTCTGCGCTTCTCTAGCCACCTAACTCATCATGACTATCTCTCCGTCTCGTAGAGCTGAGCTGAGAAATCGAAAACGTCCAGCAATTCCTCACACCTGAAAAGTGCCAGCACTGAATGCTACTGCTAGCCAGCACCGTTCCTTGGAAGCGCTTTCACAGGCGCAGCAACACTGGGGCTCTGCGCTTCTCTAGACACCTAACATCATCATGACTATCTCTCCGTCTCGTAGAGCTGAGCTGAGAAATCGAAAACGTCCAGCAATTCCTCACACCTGAAAAGTGCCAGCACTGAATGCTACTGCTAGCCAGCACCGTTCCTTGGAAGCGCTTTCACAGGCGCAGCAACACTGGGGCTCTGCGCTTCTCTAGACACCTAACATCATCATGACTATCTCTCCGTCTCGTAGAGCTGAGCTGAGAAATTGAAAACGTCCAGCAATTCCTCACACATGAAAAGTGCCAGCACTGAATGCTACTGCTAGCCAGCACCGTTCCTTGGAAGCGCTTTCACAGGCGCAGCAACACTGGGGCTCTGCGCTTCTCTAGCCACCTAACATCATCATGACTATCTCTCCGTCTCGTAGAGCTGAGCTGAGAAATCGAAAACGTCCAGCAATTCCTCACACAAGAAAAGTGCCAGCACTGAATGCTACTGCTAGCCAGCACCGTTCCTTGGAAGCGCTTTCACAGGCGCAGCAACACTGGGGCTCTGCGCTTCTCTAGCCACCTAACATCATCATGACTACCTCTCCGTCTCGTAGAGCTGAGCTGAGAAATCGAAAACGTCCAGCAATTCCTCACACATGAAAAGTGCCAGCACTGAATGCTACTGCTAGCCAGCACCGTTCCTTGGAAGCGCTTTCACAGGCGCAGCAACACTGGGGCTCTGCGCTTCTCTAGACACCTAACATCATCATGACTATCTCTCCGTCTCGTAGAGCTGAGCTGAGAAATCGAAAACGTCCAGCAATTCCTCACACATGAAAAGTGCCAGCACTGAATGCTACTGCTAGCCAGCACCGTTCCTTGGAAGCGCTTTCACAGGCGCAGCAACACTGGGGCTCTGCGCTTCTCTAGCCACCTAACATCATCATGACTATCTCTCCGTCTCGTAGAGCTGAGCTGAGAAATCGAAAACGTCCAGCAATTCCTCACACATGAAAAGTGCCAGCACTGAATGCTACTGCTAGCCAGCACCGTTCCTTGGAAGCGCTTTCACAGGCGCAGCAACACTGGGGCTCTGCGCTTCTCTAGACACCTAACATCATCATGACTATCTCTCCGTCTCGTAGAGCTGAGCTGAGAAATCGAAAACGTCCAGCAATTCCTCACACCTGAAAAGTGCCAGCACTGAATGCTACTGCTAGCCAGCACCGTTCCTTGGAAGCGCTTTCACAGGCGCAGCAACACTGGGGCTCTGCGCTTCTCTAGACACCTAACATCATCATGACTATCTCTCCGTCTCGTAGAGCTGAGCTGAGAAATCGAAAACGTCCAGCAATTCCTCACACCTGAAAAGTGCCAGCACTGAATGCTACTGCTAGCCAGCACCGTTCCTTGGAAGCGCTTTCACAGGCGCAGCAACACTGGGGCTCTGCGCTTCTCTAGACACCTAACATCATCATGACTATCTCTCCGTCTCGTAGAGCTGAGCTGAGAAATCGAAAACGTCCAGCAATTCCTCACACATGAAAAGTGCCAGCACTGAATGCTACTGCTAGCCAGCACCGTTCCTTGGAAGCGCTTTCACAGGCGCAGCAACACTGGGGCTCTGCGCTTCTCTAGACACCTAACTCATCATGACTATCTCTCCGTCTCGTAGAGCTGAGCTGAGAAATCGAAAACGTCCAGCAATTCCTCACACATGAAAAGTGCCAGCACTGAATGCTACTGCTAGCCAGCACCGTTCCTTGGAAGCGCTTTCACAGGCGCAGCAACACTGGGGCTCTGCGCTTCTCTAGCCACCTAACATCATCATGACTATCTCTCCGTCTCGTAGAGCTGAGCTGAGAAATCGAAAACGTCCAGCAATTCCTCACACCTGAAAAGTGCCAGCACTGAATGCTACTGCTAGCCAGCACCGTTCCTTGGAAGCGCTTTCACAGGCGCAGCAACACTGGGGCTCTGCGCTTCTCTAGACACCTAACTCATCATGACTATCTCTCCGTCTCGTAGAGCTGAGCTGAGAAATCGAAAACGTCCAGCAATTCCTCACACATGAAAAGTGCCAGCACTGAATGCTACTGCTAGCCAGCACCGTTCCTTGGAAGCGCTTTCACAGGCGCAGCAACACTGGGGCTCTGCGCTTCTCTAGACACCTAACATCATCATGACTATCTCTCCGTCTCGTAGAGCTGAGCTGAGAAATCGAAAACGTCCAGCAATTCCTCACACATGAAAAGTGCCAGCACTGAATGCTACTGCTAGCCAGCACCGTTCCTTGGAAGCGCTTTCACAGGCGCAGCAACACTGGGGCTCTGCGCTTCTCTAGACACCTAACATCATCATGACTATCTCTCCGTCTCGTAGAGCTGAGCTGAGAAATTGAAAACGTCCAGCAATTCCTCACACATGAAAAGTGCCAGCACTGAATGCTACTGCTAGCCAGCACCGTTCCTTGGAAGCGCTTTCACAGGCGCAGCAACACTGGGGCTCTGCGCTTCTCTAGCCACCTAACATCATCATGACTATCTCTCCGTCTCGTAGAGCTGAGCTGAGAAATCGAAAACGTCCAGCAATTCCTCACACATGAAAAGTGCCAGCACTGAATGCTACTGCTAGCCAGCACCGTTCCTTGGAAGCGCTTTCACAGGCGCAGCAACACTGGGGCTCTGCGCTTCTCTAGACACCTAACATCATCATGACTATCTCTCCGTCTCGTAGAGCTGAGCTGAGAAATCGAAAACGTCCAGCAATTCCTCACACATGAAAAGTGCCAGCACTGAATGCTACTGCTAGCCAGCACCGTTCCTTGGAAGCGCTTTCACAGGCGCAGCAACACTGGGGCTCTGCGCTTCTCTAGCCACCTAACTCATCATGACTATCTCTCCGTCTCGTAGAGCTGAGCTGAGAAATCGAAAACGTCCAGCAATTCCTCACACATGAAAAGTGCCAGCACTGAATGCTACTGCTAGCCAGCACCGTTCCTTGGAAGCGCTTTCACAGGCGCAGCAACACTGGGGCTCTGCGCTTCTCTAGCCACCTAACTCATCATGACTATCTCTCCGTCTCGTAGAGCTGAGCTGAGAAATCGAAAACGTCCAGCAATTCCTCACACATGAAAAGTGCCAGCACTGAATGCTACTGCTAGCCAGCACCGTTCCTTGGAAGCGCTTTCACAGGCGCAGCAACACTGGGGCTCTGCGCTTCTCTAGCCACCTAACTCATCATGACTATCTCTCCGTCTCGTAGAGCTGAGCTGAGAAATCGAAAACGTCCAGCAATTCCTCACACCTGAAAAGTGCCAGCACTGAATGCTACTGCTAGCCAGCACCGTTCCTTGGAAGCGCTTTCACAGGCGCAGCAACACTGGGGCTCTGCGCTTCTCTAGCCACCTAACTCATCATGACTATCTCTCCGTCTCGTAGAGCTGAGCTGAGAAATTGAAAACGTCCAGCAATTCCTCACACATGAAAAGTGCCAGCACTGAATGCTACTGCTAGCCAGCACCGTTCCTTGGAAGCGCTTTCACAGGCGCAGCAACACTGGGGCTCTGCGCTTCTCTAGACACCTAACATCATCATGACTATCTCTCCGTCTCGTAGAGCTGAGCTGAGAAATCGAAAACGTCCAGCAATTCCTCACACCTGAAAAGTGCCAGCACTGAATGCTACTGCTAGCCAGCACCGTTCCTTGGAAGCGCTTTCACAGGCGCAGCAACACTGGGGCTCTGCGCTTCTCTAGACACCTAACATCATCATGACTATCTCTCCGTCTCGTAGAGCTGAGCTGAGAAATCGAAAACGTCCAGCAATTCCTCACACCTGAAAAGTGCCAGCACTGAATGCTACTGCTAGCCAGCACCGTTCCTTGGAAGCGCTTTCACAGGCGCAGCAACACTGGGGCTCTGCGCTTCTCTAGCCACCTAACTCATCATGACTATCTCTCCGTCTCGTAGAGCTGAGCTGAGAAATCGAAAACGTCCAGCAATTCCTCACACCTGAAAAGTGCCAGCACTGAATGCTACTGCTAGCCAGCACCGTTCCTTGGAAGCGCTTTCACAGGCGCAGCAACACTGGGGCTCTGCGCTTCTCTAGCCACCTAACTCATCATGACTATCTCTCCGTCTCGTAGAGCTGAGCTGAGAAATCGAAAACGTCCAGCAATTCCTCACACATGAAAAGTGCCAGCACTGAATGCTACTGCTAGCCAGCACCGTTCCTTGGAAGCGCTTTCACAGGCGCAGCAACACTGGGGCTCTGCGCTTCTCTAGACACCTAACTCATCATGACTATCTCTCCGTCTCGTAGAGCTGAGCTGAGAAATCGAAAACGTCCAGCAATTCCTCACACCTGAAAAGTGCCAGCACTGAATGCTACTGCTAGCCAGCACCGTTCCTTGGAAGCGCTTTCACAGGCGCAGCAACACTGGGGCTCTGCGCTTCTCTAGACACCTAACTCATCATGACTATCTCTCCGTCTCGTAGAGCTGAGCTGAGAAATCGAAAACGTCCAGCAATTCCTCACACATGAAAAGTGCCAGCACTGAATGCTACTGCTAGCCAGCACCGTTCCTTGGAAGCGCTTTCACAGGCGCAGCAACACTGGGGCTCTGCGCTTCTCTAGCCACCTAACATCATCATGACTATCTCTCCGTCTCGTAGAGCTGAGCTGAGAAATCGAAAACGTCCAGCAATTCCTCACACATGAAAAGTGCCAGCACTGAATGCTACTGCTAGCCAGCACCGTTCCTTGGAAGCGCTTTCACAGGCGCAGCAACACTGGGGCTCTGCGCTTCTCTAGACACCTAACATCATCATGACTATCTCTCCGTCTCGTAGAGCTGAGCTGAGAAATTGAAAACGTCCAGCAATTCCTCACACCTGAAAAGTGCCAGCACTGAATGCTACTGCTAGCCAGCACCGTTCCTTGGAAGCGCTTTCACAGGCGCAGCAACACTGGGGCTCTGCGCTTCTCTAGACACCTAACATCATCATGACTATCTCTCCGTCTCGTAGAGCTGAGCTGAGAAATCGAAAACGTCCAGCAATTCCTCACACATGAAAAGTGCCAGCACTGAATGCTACTGCTAGCCAGCACCGTTCCTTGGAAGCGCTTTCACAGGCGCAGCAACACTGGGGCTCTGCGCTTCTCTAGACACCTAACTCATCATGACTATCTCTCCGTCTCGTAGAGCTGAGCTGAGAAATCGAAAACGTCCAGCAATTCCTCACACATGAAAAGTGCCAGCACTGAATGCTACTGCTAGCCAGCACCGTTCCTTGGAAGCGCTTTCACAGGCGCAGCAACACTGGGGCTCTGCGCTTCTCTAGCCACCTAACTCATCATGACTATCTCTCCGTCTCGTAGAGCTGAGCTGAGAAATCGAAAACGTCCAGCAATTCCTCACACCTGAAAAGTGCCAGCACTGAATGCTACTGCTAGCCAGCACCGTTCCTTGGAAGCGCTTTCACAGGCGCAGCAACACTGGGGCTCTGCGCTTCTCTAGACACCTAACATCATCATGACTATCTCTCCGTCTCGTAGAGCTGAGCTGAGAAATCGAAAACGTCCAGCAATTCCTCACACATGAAAAGTGCCAGCACTGAATGCTACTGCTAGCCAGCACCGTTCCTTGGAAGCGCTTTCACAGGCGCAGCAACACTGGGGCTCTGCGCTTCTCTAGCCACCTAACATCATCATGACTATCTCTCCGTCTCGTAGAGCTGAGCTGAGAAATCGAAAACGTCCAGCAATTCCTCACACCTGAAAAGTGCCAGCACTGAATGCTACTGCTAGCCAGCACCGTTCCTTGGAAGCGCTTTCACAGGCGCAGCAACACTGGGGCTCTGCGCTTCTCTAGCCACCTAACTCATCATGACTATCTCTCCGTCTCGTAGAGCTGAGCTGAGAAATCGAAAACGTCCAGCAATTCCTCACACATGAAAAGTGCCAGCACTGAATGCTACTGCTAGCCAGCACCGTTCCTTGGAAGCGCTTTCACAGGCGCAGCAACACTGGGGCTCTGCGCTTCTCTAGACACCTAACTCATCATGACTATCTCTCCGTCTCGTAGAGCTGAGCTGAGAAATCGAAAACGTCCAGCAATTCCTCACACCTGAAAAGTGCCAGCACTGAATGCTACTGCTAGCCAGCACCGTTCCTTGGAAGCGCTTTCACAGGCGCAGCAACACTGGGGCTCTGCGCTTCTCTAGCCACCTAACTCATCATGACTATCTCTCCGTCTCGTAGAGCTGAGCTGAGAAATCGAAAACGTCCAGCAATTCCTCACACATGAAAAGTGCCAGCACTGAATGCTACTGCTAGCCAGCACCGTTCCTTGGAAGCGCTTTCACAGGCGCAGCAACACTGGGGCTCTGCGCTTCTCTAGACACCTAACTCATCATGACTATCTCTCCGTCTCGTAGAGCTGAGCTGAGAAATCGAAAACGTCCAGCAATTCCTCACACATGAAAAGTGCCAGCACTGAATGCTACTGCTAGCCAGCACCGTTCCTTGGAAGCGCTTTCACAGGCGCAGCAACACTGGGGCTCTGCGCTTCTCTAGCCACCTAACTCATCATGACTATCTCTCCGTCTCGTAGAGCTGAGCTGAGAAATCGAAAACGTCCAGCAATTCCTCACACATGAAAAGTGCCAGCACTGAATGCTACTGCTAGCCAGCACCGTTCCTTGGAAGCGCTTTCACAGGCGCAGCAACACTGGGGCTCTGCGCTTCTCTAGACACCTAACTCATCATGACTATCTCTCCGTCTCGTAGAGCTGAGCTGAGAAATCGAAAACGTCCAGCAATTCCTCACACCTGAAAAGTGCCAGCACTGAATGCTACTGCTAGCCAGCACCGTTCCTTGGAAGCGCTTTCACAGGCGCAGCAACACTGGGGCTCTGCGCTTCTCTAGACACCTAACATCATCATGACTATCTCTCCGTCTCGTAGAGCTGAGCTGAGAAATCGAAAACGTCCAGCAATTCCTCACACATGAAAAGTGCCAGCACTGAATGCTACTGCTAGCCAGCACCGTTCCTTGGAAGCGCTTTCACAGGCGCAGCAACACTGGGGCTCTGCGCTTCTCTAGCCACCTAACTCATCATGACTATCTCTCCGTCTCGTAGAGCTGAGCTGAGAAATCGAAAACGTCCAGCAATTCCTCACACCTGAAAAGTGCCAGCACTGAATGCTACTGCTAGCCAGCACCGTTCCTTGGAAGCGCTTTCACAGGCGCAGCAACACTGGGGCTCTGCGCTTCTCTAGACCACCTAACATCATCATGACTATCTCTCCGTCTCGTAGAGCTGAGCTGAGAAATCGAAAACGTCCAGCAATTCCTCACACCTGAAAAGTGCCAGCACTGAATGCTACTGCTAGCCAGCACCGTTCCTTGGAAGCGCTTTCACAGGCGCAGCAACACTGGGGCTCTGCGCTTCTCTAGACACCTAACTCATCATGACTATCTCTCCGTCTCGTAGAGCTGAGCTGAGAAATCGAAAACGTCCAGCAATTCCTCACACCTGAAAAGTGCCAGCACTGAATGCTACTGCTAGCCAGCACCGTTCCTTGGAAGCGCTTTCACAGGCGCAGCAACACTGGGGCTCTGCGCTTCTCTAGCCACCTAACTCATCATGACTATCTCTCCGTCTCGTAGAGCTGAGCTGAGAAATCGAAAACGTCCAGCAATTCCTCACACATGAAAAGTGCCAGCACTGAATGCTACTGCTAGCCAGCACCGTTCCTTGGAAGCGCTTTCACAGGCGCAGCAACACTGGGGCTCTGCGCTTCTCTAGCCACCTAACTCATCATGACTATCTCTCCGTCTCGTAGAGCTGAGCTGAGAAATCGAAAACGTCCAGCAATTCCTCACACATGAAAAGTGCCAGCACTGAATGCTACTGCTAGCCAGCACCGTTCCTTGGAAGCGCTTTCACAGGCGCAGCAACACTGGGGCTCTGCGCTTCTCTAGCCACCTAACGTCATCATGACTATCTCTCCGTCTCGTAGAGCTGAGCTGAGAAATCGAAAACGTCCAGCAATTCCTCACACATGAAAAGTGCCAGCACTGAATGCTACTGCTAGCCAGCACCGTTCCTTGGAAGCGCTTTCACAGGCGCAGCAACACTGGGGCTCTGCGCTTCTCTAGACACCTAACATCATCATGACTATCTCTCCGTCTCGTAGAGCTGAGCTGAGAAATCGAAAACGTCCAGCAATTCCTCACACCTGAAAAGTGCCAGCACTGAATGCTACTGCTAGCCAGCACCGTTCCTTGGAAGCGCTTTCACAGGCGCAGCAACACTGGGGCTCTGCGCTTCTCTAGACACCTAACATCATCATGACTATCTCTCCGTCTCGTAGAGCTGAGCTGAGAAATCGAAAACGTCCAGCAATTCCTCACACCTGAAAAGTGCCAGCACTGAATGCTACTGCTAGCCAGCACCGTTCCTTGGAAGCGCTTTCACAGGCGCAGCAACACTGGGGCTCTGCGCTTCTCTAGCCACCTAACTCATCATGACTATCTCTCCGTCTCGTAGAGCTGAGCTGAGAAATCGAAAACGTCCAGCAATTCCTCACACATGAAAAGTGCCAGCACTGAATGCTACTGCTAGCCAGCACCGTTCCTTGGAAGCGCTTTCACAGGCGCAGCAACACTGGGGCTCTGCGCTTCTCTAGACACCTAACTCATCATGACTATCTCTCCGTCTCGTAGAGCTGAGCTGAGAAATCGAAAACGTCCAGCAATTCCTCACACCTGAAAAGTGCCAGCACTGAATGCTACTGCTAGCCAGCACCGTTCCTTGGAAGCGCTTTCACAGGCGCAGCAACACTGGGGCTCTGCGCTTCTCTAGCCACCTAACATCATCATGACTATCTCTCCGTCTCGTAGAGCTGAGCTGAGAAATCGAAAACGTCCAGCAATTCCTCACACATGAAAAGTGCCAGCACTGAATGCTACTGCTAGCCAGCACCGTTCCTTGGAAGCGCTTTCACAGGCGCAGCAACACTGGGGCTCTGCGCTTCTCTAGACACCTAACTCATCATGACTATCTCTCCGTCTCGTAGAGCTGAGCTGAGAAATCGAAAACGTCCAGCAATTCCTCACACCTGAAAAGTGCCAGCACTGAATGCTACTGCTAGCCAGCACCGTTCCTTGGAAGCGCTTTCACAGGCGCAGCAACACTGGGGCTCTGCGCTTCTCTAGACACCTAACATCATCATGACTATCTCTCCGTCTCGTAGAGCTGAGCTGAGAAATCGAAAACGTCCAGCAATTCCTCACACCTGAAAAGTGCCAGCACTGAATGCTACTGCTAGCCAGCACCGTTCCTTGGAAGCGCTTTCACAGGCGCAGCAACACTGGGGCTCTGCGCTTCTCTAGCCACCTAACTCATCATGACTATCTCTCCGTCTCGTAGAGCTGAGCTGAGAAATCGAAAACGTCCAGCAATTCCTCACACAAGAAAAGTGCCAGCACTGAATGCTACTGCTAGCCAGCACCGTTCCTTGGAAGCGCTTTCACAGGCGCAGCAACACTGGGGCTCTGCGCTTCTCTAGACACCTAACGTCATCATGACTATCTCTCCGTCTCGTAGAGCTGAGCTGAGAAATCGAAAACGTCCAGCAATTCCTCACACCTGAAAAGTGCCAGCACTGAATGCTACTGCTAGCCAGCACCGTTCCTTGGAAGCGCTTTCACAGGCGCAGCAACACTGGGGCTCTGCGCTTCTCTAGACACCTAACATCATCATGACTATCTCTCCGTCTCGTAGAGCTGAGCTGAGAAATCGAAAACGTCCAGCAATTCCTCACACCTGAAAAGTGCCAGCACTGAATGCTACTGCTAGCCAGCACCGTTCCTTGGAAGCGCTTTCACAGGCGCAGCAACACTGGGGCTCTGCGCTTCTCTAGCCACCTAACTCATCATGACTATCTCTCCGTCTCGTAGAGCTGAGCTGAGAAATCGAAAACGTCCAGCAATTCCTCACACATGAAAAGTGCCAGCACTGAATGCTACTGCTAGCCAGCACCGTTCCTTGGAAGCGCTTTCACAGGCGCAGCAACACTGGGGCTCTGCGCTTCTCTAGACACCTAACTCATCATGACTATCTCTCCGTCTCGTAGAGCTGAGCTGAGAAATCGAAAACGTCCAGCAATTCCTCACACCTGAAAAGTGCCAGCACTGAATGCTACTGCTAGCCAGCACCGTTCCTTGGAAGCGCTTTCACAGGCGCAGCAACACTGGGGCTCTGCGCTTCTCTAGCCACCTACATCATCATGACTATCTCTCCGTCTCGTAGAGCTGAGCTGAGAAATCGAAAACGTCCAGCAATTCCTCACACTGAAAAGTGCCAGCACTGAATGCTACTGCTAGCCAGCACCGTTCCTTGGAAGCGCTTTCACAGGCGCAGCAACACTGGGGCTCTGCGCTTCTCTAGACACCTAACTCATCATGACTATCTCTCCGTCTCGTAGAGCTGAGCTGAGAAATCGAAAACGTCCAGCAATTCCTCACACATGAAAAGTGCCAGCACTGAATGCTACTGCTAGCCAGCACCGTTCCTTGGAAGCGCTTTCACAGGCGCAGCAACACTGGGGCTCTGCGCTTCTCTAGCCACCTAACTCATCATGACTATCTCTCCGTCTCGTAGAGCTGAGCTGAGAAATCGAAAACGTCCAGCAATTCCTCACACCTGAAAAGTGCCAGCACTGAATGCTACTGCTAGCCAGCACCGTTCCTTGGAAGCGCTTTCACAGGCGCAGCAACACTGGGGCTCTGCGCTTCTCTAGACACCTAACGTCATCATGACTATCTCTCCGTCTCGTAGAGCTGAGCTGAGAAATCGAAAACGTCCAGCAATTCCTCACACCTGAAAAGTGCCAGCACTGAATGCTACTGCTAGCCAGCACCGTTCCTTGGAAGCGCTTTCACAGGCGCAGCAACACTGGGGCTCTGCGCTTCTCTAGCCACCTAACTCATCATGACTATCTCTCCGTCTCGTAGAGCTGAGCTGAGAAATCGAAAACGTCCAGCAATTCCTCACACATGAAAAGTGCCAGCACTGAATGCTACTGCTAGCCAGCACCGTTCCTTGGAAGCGCTTTCACAGGCGCAGCAACACTGGGGCTCTGCGCTTCTCTAGACACCTAACGTCATCATGACTATCTCTCCGTCTCGTAGAGCTGAGCTGAGAAATCGAAAACGTCCAGCAATTCCTCACACATGAAAAGTGCCAGCACTGAATGCTACTGCTAGCCAGCACCGTTCCTTGGAAGCGCTTTCACAGGCGCAGCAACACTGGGGCTCTGCGCTTCTCTAGACACCTAACATCATCATGACTATCTCTCCGTCTCGTAGAGCTGAGCTGAGAAATCGAAAACGTCCAGCAATTCCTCACACCTGAAAAGTGCCAGCACTGAATGCTACTGCTAGCCAGCACCGTTCCTTGGAAGCGCTTTCACAGGCGCAGCAACACTGGGGCTCTGCGCTTCTCTAGCCACCTAACATCATCATGACTATCTCTCCGTCTCGTAGAGCTGAGCTGAGAAATCGAAAACGTCCAGCAATTCCTCACACATGAAAAGTGCCAGCACTGAATGCTACTGCTAGCCAGCACCGTTCCTTGGAAGCGCTTTCACAGGCGCAGCAACACTGGGGCTCTGCGCTTCTCTAGCCACCTAACTCATCATGACTATCTCTCCGTCTCGTAGAGCTGAGCTGAGAAATCGAAAACGTCCAGCAATTCCTCACACCTGAAAAGTGCCAGCACTGAATGCTACTGCTAGCCAGCACCGTTCCTTGGAAGCGCTTTCACAGGCGCAGCAACACTGGGGCTCTGCGCTTCTCTAGCCACCTAACTCATCATGACTATCTCTCCGTCTCGTAGAGCTGAGCTGAGAAATCGAAAACGTCCAGCAATTCCTCACACCTGAAAAGTGCCAGCACTGAATGCTACTGCTAGCCAGCACCGTTCCTTGGAAGCGCTTTCACAGGCGCAGCAACACTGGGGCTCTGCGCTTCTCTAGACACCTAACGTCATCATGACTATCTCTCCGTCTCGTAGAGCTGAGCTGAGAAATTGAAAACGTCCAGCAATTCCTCACACCTGAAAAGTGCCAGCACTGAATGCTACTGCTAGCCAGCACCGTTCCTTGGAAGCGCTTTCACAGGCGCAGCAACACTGGGGCTCTGCGCTTCTCTAGCCACCTAACGCCATCATGACTATCTCTCCGTCTCGTAGAGCTGAGCTGAGAAATCGAAAACGTCCAGCAATTCCTCACACCTGAAAAGTGCCAGCACTGAATGCTACTGCTAGCCAGCACCGTTCCTTGGAAGCGCTTTCACAGGCGCAGCAACACTGGGGCTCTGCGCTTCTCTAGCCACCTAACGTCATCAGACTATCTCTCCGTCTCGTACACAAGCTGAGAAATTGA
>NW_026114304.1:0-12739 GCF_018139145.2 Gymnogyps californianus | reverse complement strand
CCAGGGTGAGCAAACAGAAAGATAACCGCACCCGCCGGGCAAACCGGGAGAGGCACTCCCCGCCGGACGGGAAAAACCCTGCCACTGCTCCAGGAGCTCCACGGGACCGCTTGGAAAAGCGACAGGGTTTTGTCAAAGCACAATTATATTTCTCATGCAAAGCAAAGGTTAAATTATCCATTGGAGAAGCACACCGCAGTCAACAAACCTACTCGGCGTTACTCCACACGGCCAGCACAAAGGGAAAGTTAAAACCCGTCTGTTGCTTCCTAAGCAGTCTTCTGCAGAGACATGAATGACCTGAAGTCGTTTTGCCCTTCTCTATGCTGTTTTAAAGGAAACAGTTACACGTGCAGAAATCCAACCCAACAGTCTCTGAGAAAGTTACAAGAAGGCAAGACCGTCTTCCCATTCCCCTCAGCTCTGTCAAGCTCTAGGAGAGATCAAGGACATTAGATGCCAAAACCTGCATCATTCGAACAAAACCCAAGTCAAACACAACCAAAACTAGTCGAACACAATAAAATTATGAAAAACGGAGACGAGCATCAGCTCAGCTAGCCCCGCACCCGTGCAGCTGAGCCAGCACAGCAGGAGGAACCCGATCTCCAGCCTCCCTCAGCCTTCCCACGCATTATAAATATTTTTTGCATCTGCACAACCTGTCAGGCGAAGGTTCCTGAAGCTCTTCACAGAAACCTCCAGTCCGGAGAAGGACAGGCCAAACCACAGTGATCACCAGAAGAGAGGAATGCAAGGCAACACCAGAGAGAGCTGGAAAGACCAGACAGTGATGTGTTGGCTGATCAGAAACAGGCAGTTTGTCCCAGATCAGGTCACTCTGTCTTTCTCTACCGACCGTAGTATGAACAAAGCCGATGACTTTGGGAGGAGGATCACAGTACTCCCCCTGCACTGATCCATAAATGAAACGAAGGAGGGGTGGGAGGCATCGCTGCTGCAGCCCCCGGCCGTGAAGATGGTTTCGGAGCACAGGGAGGTCTCCCGTTCACGTTGCAGACAAACCCAACAGTTGTGGGACAAAGAAATCCCCAGGCTAAAAATACCCCTTCTGCCAAATTTCCCTCATTCCAATACAAGGACTGTGCACGCGTTAGGGCTCCCTACTCTGCTCATGCTCACAAGACTAGGACTCTCTTAGTTCCTCTCTAGTAAGTATTAAACCAAAATGTTTCCCTTTTAGAAAATCCATCAAGTGCTTTTAACCCCAGAGAAAAGTACCACCTCTGGCTTTGGAAGTCTCCAGCAACTCACTGCCAGAATCCGGGATGTTATATTGGAGGAAACATCACCGTATCTCACCTTTTTTCTAATATTCTTCTCCTCTGCAGCCACTACTGTCCACTGTTAAGACAGGCTCCTGGCCGAGGTGGACTTTCGCTCTGACCCAGAACATACACGGTGCCATGCTCTTCTCCAGCATGAACCACATCTACTCCATTTATTGCCTTTTTTTTTTTTTCTCCTTTTTAGCCAAGGTCTGGATTTTACCAATGAGGGAGCTATCTACAAGGCTGCACCTCTGCAGAACCAGGCAAGCCCTCACCTATTCCCTCAGACTGGGAGATGCAGCAGCGCACTTCCAAGTCTCCGGGAGACTGGAAATCTGGCACGTTGCCTGACCACAGAGGGAAATAGAGTTAAAAAAACCCTTCCTCTAAGTATGAAGAAAACTGGGAAACAGCCACAGAATTTCACAGGGACTTCAGAAAGCGCAGAAGGGTGAACGGTCCTGCAGCAGCCTGGGAACGGGTGACATAGGACACTTCCCCCTCTCAAGGGACGGGAACTTACCCCTGTCCTTCCTGCAGAGCCCTAGGAATAACAGGACATACGCTGAAACAAGCAAAATACTAGTAAATACCAGGAAGGCTTTCCTCCCAGCAAGACCAGCTGTAACTAGAAGAGTATTTCTTCATTTAAAAAGAAAACTACAAACGTCACACGGCTAATTTCTCCCTCCTCCCCAAGTCCTAGAGTTTTCCACGTTAAACCTGAAGCGCAACGGAATTTTTCCCCACGCAAACACAATTTTTCCCCCTGAAGTGTCCCCACAGAGCCTGCTCTACCGGTCAGCTCAGCAGCCGGTACCCTAATGAGTGCCGCAGCCGGTACCCTAAGGACTGCCAACTAACCGGCAGGCGGTGGGGCACCGCAGACCCGCCTGGGCTCCCATCGCCGGCATCGATGAACGAGCTTACATCAAATTGCCCAACTTCCCCTCAGTATCACCCACAGTGATGGAAATCACCACAGCAGTGATGGAAATCAAACCTGGGTGAATGAAGCAACACAAGGGAGTACGCAACGAAGATATTTGCAGTAAGAACACATACTGAGTTTCTAATGTCCCATTAGGGACTTGTTCCAGTTTCATTGGAAAGCTAAAAACAGTTATGCAAAACTTGAAAACATTTTACATTTAAAACAAGCCTATGATTAACCCCAAGAAGGACAATAAGTTTGTGGCAATTTTAAGCCTCTGCACTCTATACAAAAGCTGCCAACAAAGCAAGGGGAAGAAGCCTCAATTTCAGGTCACTTCAAGCAAAATTAAAATTACAACATTAGAGAACATTCAAGCTACTTGCTATAGCATGGGCAGGCTCACAGCGATCGAAGCACACTCTCTCCTCGTCACTACCACGCCAAGGCTGGAACCTACCTTCATTTTCAAAAGAGCCTCTTAAAACACGCAATGCTACAGAAGGGCTGGAACTACGGCAGACGGTAATGACTGCCAGTGGTGCTCCACCAGAGTCCCCCGAAAGCTTCCCACAGACACAGAAATCCTACAGCTCCTGAAACGGGTCCAGAACGAGAGCGGAACCACCTGCACCTTGTGCCGATGGAGCACCTCCGCCGCCCAAAGACACCCGCCCTCGAGAGTTGCCAAACTTCAGCACCCCCCAAACCACCCTAACCGGCCCAAAGCCAGCGGCCCAGGCAGCCGCCAGCAAAAAGCTGCGACAGCAGCAAGAAACGCTTGTTCCCTCCGAGGACAAGACACAGGAAAGAGATCCCGACAGCAGCACCCGAAAGTGCCGGAGCCGAGCACCCGGAGCCCACGGGGCCCCACCGAGCACCCCAAGCCCTGGGGGAGCCGCCGCTGCCGCCCTCCCCTCCTGCTGCGGCTGCCGGCCGGCTGGGAACACCGCACTGGAGCCAATGCACGCTGCTGGAGCAGGCTTGCCCGGAGCCCAGCCCAGCCGGGGACCACCGTCCCCGCAGCTCTCGAGGGCTCTGCGCTCCCTCCCGCTCAGGGACCCCAGCTTCCCGTACCCACACGACAACGGTGGACACATCTCCAAGCCCAGATCCCCGCTTTTCCCAGCTCTACCAGCGGGTCGGTTGTCCGCCAAAAGGCACTGCGCCTGCCCATCCTCCTCCTCCCACCCTCCGTGCTGGAAGGCTGCGGTCAGAAGGTGGGGGATGCGCAGAGGCTGCTTGGCTGCAGCGTTGGAGGGTCTTTACAGCCCCAGACCCCAATGAGGACATAAAACGGACCAACTCCAACCCTCTGCATTGAGATTTCCTAAACCCACCCTGAAATAACTATAAAAAAAAAAGCAAGAGCCTTTGAAAATGAGTTTGTGAATAGATGTAGGCTAAACCTTAAAATCACTGTTTTGCCGACCAGGAGGATATGCTATCGACACCTTCAAGGAGATACCATTTCTTAACGTAACACAGTTACATAGCACCACGCACCATTTTCTGTTTTCATTTCTCATTTACTACGTGGGCTTTGGATGAAAATTAAAACTTGATGGAAAGACAAGAAGCCAAGGTTAGACAGTAGTTTTATTAGTTAACTGAAACTGCATTACACGTGGATACATAAAGCTTTCTGTAATTAAAGCACTTTGAGACAGTCTTAAGCAATCGGTGCGAACAAGAAAAATATCCGTAAGATGAAGCTGGCTGTTGGCTGCTGCAGCCTCGGTAGAACCAGTAGATTTCAGCCCAAAGCCTGCTCTATAAAGAGGAAAGCAATTTAATTTTTTTCTCCAAACTCAGACAGTGCCATTTTTGGATGAACTGCTGTTTCAACCAAACAAAATAACTGAGAGGAATGAATCTTCCTGGCACTTCCAGAGGCTGCCACAGCTACCAGAAACTACAGCATCCCCTTTTCCACGAAAACATACCCGATTTTCTGATTCGTGTTAAAGCGTTGAAATAAATTTACTGTTTTAACATCCTTTAATAAATTTAGTTTAGCAAATCATGGGAAATGTCAGCCTTAATAAAGACTACAGTCTCGCCTCTTACTGCCTGATCCCCAACTGCGCTGAAGGCAGCTCCTGCCCAATTCGTCTCGCAACCGCACGCGACAAACCCCAAGCCTCTGACAGACCACCGGCGTAGTTTATTCCCAAGCAACATCAGCTGCTGGGCAAGCAGATTACCTGCCTCCGGATCCAGCCTCACCTTTTAGAGCACCGACAAGAAAATTTCTTGTTACAAAAAAGGGCACTGTGCGTCCCAAGCAGGGACGGTTCTAGCAGACCTCCTTGCACCCTTGGTGCTGAAAAGACAAGACTCAGGAGCAAGGACAAGGACAGGCAAAGGCAGTGCGTTGAGCAGGGGCCGGCACACCAGGGAAGGGACCAGTGTAGTGAGCAGTAACCCCAGCACAGCCCCCTCTCAGGCATTTAGGTATTTATTAGGCAATAACACATACCGTGAAAGCTGCCTGCGTGTTTGTTCACAAATCCAATTCAGAGGATCTCAGGAGACGTGTATTCGCATGGGAGACTGAACTAGATCGGCTTGGGGCATACTTCACACATCAAGGTTGTTCTTGCCCAAGTTTGGGGCAATCTTCATTCACCTGCAGAGAAGCGGCAAACGTTACAGATCTCCAGGCATCACCCTTTGTGGGTGAGGCACCGGTGCCGCAGCACCCTTCCTCCCCAGGGACACAGGCCATCATGCACGCTGTTCGCAGCCATAGCTTTATTCGGACCCACAGTGACTGTCTGGTAGCTGCCCAAACTCTCGATGTAATACTCATCATTACCGATCAACTATCATAAAAAGGCCAAGGAATATTCAGTTTAGAACCTTCAGACCTTTTGCTGAAATCTGGGATAAACAACAGCCCACACACCGAGTAGCTTGAACACTAACAGCTTACTCAGTTTAAGCAAACTGAGCAGGAAGTTTAAAAACCTTCAGAAAACTCCCCGCTATCTATTTAGGAAGCGCACAATTCCATCTTACTGCATTTATATATATTTTATATATACATACACATCTCCCCATGAAATTGCTTCAGCAAAGCTTCTTTTTGATTTATAAGCAGCTTAGTTTTCCAGCAAACTTCAGAAAAGAAGTTCTAAAAACAGCACTTCAGGGTTCTGCCTTTATTGTGTCAATATAAATCCAGATCGAGTTTGCCGAGTTTAAGACTTTTTTAATTAAACTCTAAGCTATGCATACTCCCCCAAGCGACCTGAAAGTCAGCCTGGGTTCTTTTCTGTTCTTGCCTGAGAAGTGGAACGACGGCAAGGAGAACTCGATCTGCCCAGTTATACCGGTACCAGCTCCCTCCTCTTTGACGTTTGCTCTCGGTTATGAAAGTCAGCACTGTTCAGCACGACGGGCAGGTACAGGAAAGGCGAATTTTAGCCCTGTAGCTGGTGCAAGAGCCAGAGCAAATCTCAACTCCAGCTCCTGTTCCAGCACTGCTAGCAGGAGTACAATCTTATTCCTGTCTCCCAAGAGCCACCTATATGAGGCCAGTAACACAGAGAAGGCTCTTGCTGAGTCATTAGAAACCTTATTTAAAGTTCTCCTTTGCAATGACATCCAGTAATGAATGACAGACACTGTGCTGTTAGAGTGAGACTGAAGCTCACCACGCTGACCAGTACTGCCACACAAATTCTTCATGCTTTCCACGTGTCCGTATCCCAACGTGTCCCATTTTATATTTAGACCGTGATCTTTTTGGAGCACGGAGCATCGCTCGTCCTGTCCCCGTACGGCACAGGAAGGTTCTCGTCCGCAGCTCGGGCTGCTGCAGACCGCAGCGATGCAGGCGCTTGACCAGCCACGCAACCCCTCCTCTATTAGAGGCGTTCACCACCTAAAATAAAGCACCTTAGCCTGTGGCGCTTACAGACAACATAAACCAATGCGTTTCGGTGTCTGAACCACGACTGCCTGATGATAAGAGACCGGCATAGGCAACACCTCTGAAGAGAAAGCAGAAAACACCCAAACCTCGTGCCCCCGCACCCCAGTGCTTGGCACAGCACCCGGGACGCGACAGCAGCTCGCCCGCTGAAGGCCACGCCGCCACCCAAGCACCAAGAGAAAGTTTTCCGGACCCCCTCGCCTATTTAAAAACAGGTCGTCAGAACCGGGCGTCCGGCGCAACGCTACCGAACGCCAGCCCCGCACGCACCCAGGCCGCTGAGGGAGGGGGACGCGGCCGTCGCCCAAGCCCAGCGCCGTGCTCGCCGCCGGGCGCCCACCCCCATTTCCGAGCCAGAAGGGATCCAAGGCGCTAGGACCCGGCGGGCGGGCGCTGCGAGCCTGCGCCCTGCACGGCTGCACCACCGCACAGCCTGCGCCGCAGCAGCACCGCAGCCAAGGCAGGCAGCCACCGCTCAAGGACGCGGGAGCACGCGCCGGTTGATGTTTCTCACGCCGCGCATTTAGTTCTTTTCTTTTTTAGCTGGAAGTGAAGCTCTCAGGATCGCAATCGATACACCAGCAGCACTGCCGGGAGACGGTAACCATGGCAACGGACCGAAAAGCAAAGGATGCTGCGGACCAGCCCCGGCTCCCCGGGAGCAGGAGGAGGTCAGTCGATTTTCGCTCATCTCCATCAAAACAACTCATTCACATTTCAGAGCTGAGCGCCCTTCCACAGTCACCAAGCCCCAGCCATCAGCGCGTCTATGCCGTGTAGCCTTCACCGGGTTTAATTACATCAAGGAAAGCTGATTTAAATGTATGCCTGCTCCGCTTCATTGCTCGAGGATTTAGAGCAACCAAAACTGTTTGCTCCTTGTGAGACTTTGACCAACTGCTGGAACAGCAGCTGGTGCATTTCAGCATTTATACAGCTGCCTTTGCTGTCTTTTCCGAGCAATTCTCATCCTTAACGAACTTCTCTCCTTCGCTCATTACGGAATTCCTGGCCAGCAAGCCCCGGTTCCCTCAGAGGGCAGGTAACCGAGGGTGCCCACAGCGAGGCACGCCGCCGCCTCTCACCAGTCTGTGGCGGCATTATCCGGGGCTGCGAGTCGTTTTACAATCCATAAAAACCAATCGATCAAAAACCCGGCAGAAGAGCATTCCTCATTGTGCCAAGAGGAAGATCGAGCCCAAGAGCCACGTGCCTAGCTACGACAGTCCCTGCATGGTTACGGTCCATTTTCTTCCTTGTTGTTTTGCATTCTTTAGGTATTTTTCAGACAAACAAGACAGACTTGCAAACTCTGTAGGAGTGGGTGCAAAACCCCCCCGCAGTTTAGCTTCCGCAAGTCCCGCTTGGGATTTGGGGCTTTATGGTGCATTAGCACCACACAGCCACCCAAAGGAAAGCCTCAGCTCCAAAGCTGTAGCCCCTGAAGCCTCCCTTCTATTAAAAATAAATTAAAATTGCTCATTGCTCCCCCTCAAAACATTTCAAAGGAACTTAAAAGTGCCTTGCGTTTAATTTCGCAAGACACCCTCCTGAGCGCCTGTGAAGTAGGTCACAGTCACTGTCTCAGCTTCGTGTTTGGGAACTGAGGGAGAAAGAAAAGGAAAGAAGAAATTGGTCCAAGGTCACACGGCAAGACCTTGACAGGATCTTAAAAAAAACCCCAAACATAACACCCACATCCTATTTAAAGACCAGTCTTTCCTGGTGAAGTCAACGGCTAATGTCAGGGAGCTGCAGCAGGCATGCTCAGGGAACCGCTGGTGCCGAACATAAACGAACTAGGAGGTTCTGTTAACAAAAACAAAAGAACAAGAAGCGCTGTGCTGAGCTTTGTGCTCGTCTCTGCAACGCTGCAGAACGCGACGAGTCTACGCACAGAGAGGTCTCGCTTGATGCACGCTGCAGGAGCTTATCCTGTCTGTGAAACCAGCCGTGATTCACTGGCATGGCGTATTGTCAGCGTAACCACAGAGAAAGATACGATTTATCGGGAAGAGGTTTAGAATCCATAGGGGCTCTCGCCTGGCAGGGCTGCTGGGTGCGGCCGGAGGGGACGACCCCGAGACGGTTCAGCTGCCACACAGAACAGCAGCGCGTCACCACCCCAAACTTACTGCCTCGAGGCAGTAAAAGACCCATTTAATAGCGAAAGCCCGGCGCAGCCCCTCAGCTCACACGCACCCGGCAAATGCTTTGGGGAAACTCCTCCGGAGGAAGGCTGGCGGAGGGACAGCAGCGCTGGTGAGTGGGGAAGAGGGATTACGCTGGTGCCTCCGGACGGGAACACGGCAGCGCCGGGACCAGCCTCCTCTCCGAGGGTTCGCACCCTCTTGGAGCACTGCTTCACCCCTGGAGCAAAAGACACGGCTCTCTCCTTTACATATCCGCCTCTCCGCGCTGCCGGGGCACGGGACCGGCTCCTCCACTGCCCCAGCACAAGGCCACGGCAGACGCGGGGTGACGCCGCGGCAGCACCAGCGGTGCGAGGTAGTACCACCGCAGCCACGGCACGCTTGGGCCGAGCGCGAGGGACGCTCCGTGACACAGTTCAAGCGTGGGGCTCGTGTCCCTCGCGTTGCAGAGGAGAAAATTAATTCCTTCAAACGCAAAAGCGAATGCATTGATCAGAAAAATTCAAAATACCGATTAAACACAGCAACGCTAAGTACCAGGGTTACGCGGGGGCAGACGCACAGCTTTTAACGCACCCTGCAACCCGTGGACTGCAAAGTGAAGTACGTGGCCCAGTCTTAATTTGATCAGTCAATTATTCAAATATTCTGCTGACTAACGAGGGCTCCCGTTCGTACTTTCACGTACACAACAGACAGAACTCTTACCTAGAAAAGCTATACTGTATCTTTACCAGACTATATGAAACGAAATATTTGGCCATAACAATTCCTCTTTTCTTCTCGGCCACTAAACAGCCGTAACGCACACATGCAGATTAGCCCACTGATCGATTCTCCAAAGGCGGAGTCACTCCGGCCCCTCCGCCAAATCCAGATTTTTCCAACCCAAAAGCTGACCCCTTCAGCTTGTGCAATTTATGCTCCTCCTTAAATGCTACTTCTTAAATCTTCATTTCTAATAACGTTTTGGCTCAACCTTTAATTTAGAATCAATATTTCATCCGGATGGGGAAGATGCAGGTTATCTCTACGAACTTCCCGGTCCCCAGCACGGAAACCTTTGCAGGCCAGAACAGCTCTGTGAGCGGTACGCGCTACCGGGAAGGGTTGGAAGCCACGCTCTGCTGGGAAGCAAGATTTTTCTCGTGTTTCACAAATAAGAAGCTACAGCTGGGCGAACGTTTAAAGTTAATGTTAAAGGGTTACGACTGCAAAACGAGTTCTATCTTTACTGTACTAGCAGAGGAGTTTCCACAGGCAACCCAGAGTGACTGTGTTATTTTCTTCCTGTGGTGCAGATTCCTTCATCCCAAACGAGCCTGTCATGGAACCGCTCTGCAGCACCCCGCGCAAGGAAGCCAGCCACCATTTCTCAGATGGACTGAAGGTTTCCAGCACCACACTGAGGAAAAAGGTGAATTACACTGGGAACCAACCCCAAAACCTGTAGCTACAAACAGCAGCTGATTAAAGTGAAAGATGACACTTACTTTTTTTTTTTTTTAAAGTTTAATGTGAGTGTCTCTGAATACAGACAGCTCTGCTTCTGTAACACTCCTCAAGGCACACCAGCCTCTCGGACCCGCTCTCATCTGTCTTTACATTTGCTGCTGGAAATATCCGCACGAAATAGAATCTTTGTTTCTACAGACGGCTCACACGCTTAGTCACTGGTCTTGAGGCGACCACTGCCATTACCTGTGAAGGTTTCCTTCTTCCAAACAACCCCCCCCAGAGCCGGGCAATGCTGTCACGGCCGTAGATGCTTGTGCCACAACAAATGAATGCTCCTGGCCTTCCCCAGCAGAGGGGCCCGGGGGGGTCCCCAGCAGAGGAAGGGCAACAAAGATCCTGTCTGCAGCACAGGCACTGCCCGCACCGCTGCGAGACCCACGCTGCCTGTGCGGGCACGGTGCCGGCAGCAGGGACCCTGGCTGCGCCAGGGCGGGGGGCTCGGCACCCAGCAGGACGGGCGTTCCCCCTCCCCGCAGAGCTGCTCCCTGCCTCTGCGGTGGTGGGGGCCCAGGCAATGGGGAGCCTTGAGCTACCCCACAGAGGGGGGGGCAACAGAGCCTGGACCAAGCCCTGCTCCGTACCTGTGAGTGCTCCCACCCAGCACTGCCCCCCGACACACACCCCGTGGGGGCCGGGGTCCCCCAGCACTGACCCCCCCCCCCCCGGCACACACCCCGTGGGGGCCGGGGATCCCCCAGCACTGACCCCCCCCCCCCCCCCCCGGCACACACCCCAGGGGGGCCGGGGTCCCCCAGCACTGACCCCCCCCCCCGGCACACACCCCAGGGGGGCCGGGGTCCCCCAGCACTGACCCCCCCCCCCCCGGCACACACCCCGTGGGGGCCGGGGGTCCCCCAGCACTGACCCCCCCCCCCCCGCGACACACACCCCGTGGGGGCCGGGGTCCCGCAGCACTGACACACCCCCCCCCCGCGACACACACCCCGTGGGGGCCGGGGGTCCCGCAGCACCGACCTTCGGCCTCCACTCCACTGGAGGGAGCGCCCCCACCCCAACACCGAGCCCCCGGCCCACGGGAAGGAATACCGCCCCCCCCCCCAACACCAACCCCCCCACCCCCCGAGCACCGCCCCCCCCTCACACAGACCCCCATGCACCCCCATGGGGGGGGGGGGGGGGGGGACGGGACGCTCCGCATCCCAGCACCGACACGACACCTTTCCCCCCCCAAATACACACACACTGGGGCGGGGGGAATCCCCTCCCTACGTCAGAGGCCCCGGACCCGCGTCCCCCCCCCGCAGGGCCCCCCTCCCCGCCCGGCCGAGGCCGCACCCCGTACCTGCCACCCGGCCGCTCCCCAGCGCCGCCTCACCGGCTCCCGCCCGCCCTCATAGGCCCCCCCGCTAGGCCCCTTCGGGCTGCCCTCCGCTCCGCCGCACCGCCCGACCCCGCCGCCGGCTGATCTTGACGTCAGGCATAACGCGGGACAGCCCTCAAGGGTCATCAAGGGCGGAAGGGACCTCACGGCGACGCACATGCGCAGTGAGGGAAGTGAAGCCGGCCGGGCGTGGATGGGAGGAGACGCTATGGCGGGGGAGAAGGGACAGGAGGGCGGCGGGGCGGGCCGGGTCCCTAGGCTGGGGAGGTGGGGCCGGGCGGGAGGAGGAGGAGGAGGAGGAAGAAGAATAAGCGGAACGGGACGTGGAGCCGCCGGTAAGTGGTCCTGGGCCGCTCCCGGGACCAGCCCCCCCCCCCCCCCCGTCTCGGCGGGGCCGGGCCCCGCCGAGACGGGGGGGGGGGGGGGCTGGTCCCGGGAGCGGCCCTGGTCCCGTTGCCCATCTCTTGTCCCGGTGATCCCTAAACACGGTGTCTTGAGTGAAGTCCCACAGGTACCGGGGGAAGGGACGCATCCCTTCCCTCCCGCACCATTTCAGCGAAGCCCCTCCCCATCCCAGTTTACCTCTCCCCATCCCAGTTAAGCTCTCCCCATCCCACTGGCTGCACTGGGATGTCTCCCGAGTTTATGGATCCAGGAACTGGGGTTCGGTGTTACTCCGGCTGGTGCTTTAGCCGTCTCATCGAGAATACAGCCCCTCGTTTCTTGTCTAATTGCAGGGACGCTAGCACGGTGCGATTAGTATTGCCGGTCCCAATTAACACCGCGATTAACGTAGCTTCCCGGCCCCTTTCCCGGTGCCGTGCTCTCCCGTCCTCGGTGCTGCCGCGGCCGGCTGTCGGTGCCCGATCTGCCTGCCGGGAGGCACGGGTGGTGGTGAGGTTTGGGGTGTCCCCCTTGGCGAGGGGCTGCTGGGGCAGTTTGTCTGTCCCGCTCCCTCCTCCGCTCTGCCGGCGGGTTCGGGGTGAACCATGCCGGTTCATCCTCTCTGGTCGCGGTGGGATTTCCGCCGGGGGTCAACCACCGTGCTGGGGCACAAAGCCAAGCAAAACCGAAACCGGCACCACGCAGCTCGCGACCCCAGACCAGCCTGGGTGGAGCAGCCGCCCGGCCGTGGGACGTGCTGCGGCACAGCCAGGCTGGGCGAGGCCGCACGCACCGAGGGGGCACGACTTCCTTAACCAATTTTGCAGAAACGGTTAAAGGGCACCCGAAGTAAAGTCGGGCCCCGACAAGTCGCGGTGCCCGCTGCAGCTCACGGCAGCTTGGCAGCCCGGCGCCCGTGGGCAGCTCCGAACCTGGCCGGCCGGAGCGCGCTGTACCCGACCGTCCCTTTCCCCCGCAGCAGCCAGATGCCCAGGAGGAAGGAGGTGCCGGCGCTGGGCAGCCTCTGCCTGCAGAGCCTGGCCCGGCACATGCAGAACGTCTGGGTGAAGGACTACAGCGAGAACTACCTCGACGAGTACCAATTCCGCTACGTCATGGGCCCCTTTAACGACCTGGGTGAGACGCGGGGTCCGGGGACCCCCTCTGCGAGGA
>NW_026114303.1:0-12768 GCF_018139145.2 Gymnogyps californianus | reverse complement strand
GGGGCCGGGGGGGGGGGCCCACCCACGGACACGGGGGTGGGGGCCGGGGGGGGGGACCCACCCACGGACACGGGCCGGGGGGGGACATGCTTTGGAGAGTGGTCCCCCAAACAGTTGCAGCTCCCCCAGCCCCTGTCCTGTAGGCTGGCAACTGCTGCCCCAGGAGGCGGGTTAGGGGGCAGTGTGCCAGAGGACGGTGCCACATCCCTTGCTCAGGCTCTGCTCTGGAGACAGAGCCCGGAGCCTCCAGGCAAAGGGCTGGCCCTTACAGTGAGTATTCTTAACCACCAGCAGGCAAACCTGGGGGGGGGGGATCTATTGAGCATCACGAGATGCTTACACCACCGCATCTGAAAAACAAAAATCCCAGACTATAGTTCAGCCTATAAAAATGACAAAGAAGTAGAGGAATTCAGTCAGAACAAGGGATAGGATAGTAGTTGAACTAGAGAAGGATCTAGGTAAACAGGTCAGCTCCAAATACAACACATCCTTTAAAAGCCAGAGTGATTTGAACACTTCAAATCAACAAGACTAATGGACACGATTTGGAACATACTCTTAGCATAAAAGTAAACACTCACGCTGGTGCTGGAAAACGTCTCATCCCTTCCTTACAGCACTGCTGCAGAGAGAGAACCCTGTGAGGCTGCAGGACCAGGTTGTACCATCATCGGAATCTACGCTTACAGATTCACCCCAACAGCTGCAGCCTTGCTGCTGCACATCTTGCTTGCCTGGTCGACAAAACTGGAAATGAAGCATAAAACTTTAAAGAGTAAAACGGAAAATAAAGAATAAATCTCAGTAATTCACTTCATACTAAACAGGAGTACGTATGTTTATACACATCCAATAACAATACCTATACTAGAAAAGTATTTGTTTTCCTTTTGCATTAATTTAACTTGCATAGCTGTGAATTGATACCATCAAATTACCTGTCTCCAACATACACAGCTACAATTTGACTAGAGGGTTTTTTGTGTTACATAGTTAGGATGGACATCTGGCCAGCCGCACTGCCCAGAGAGATGCTACCGAACTGCCAGGGAAATGCGCCATTGAAAGCCAGACAGAAATAAAGACTTCAGAGCACTCCGTCAAAAATCAGGGAAAACCCTGTAACATTCAGTTGCCTGTCTTTTTCAAGATTCAGACAAAATACCTAACTGCTTAAGTACACCTAATATTAGATGCTACATTCGGCAGTTACAGTTTAAACAATGCAAGTCAATTTGTGAGTTATACAATTTAACTTTTTTTAAAGTTTCATTTATGACAGAAAAACCAGTGAGCTAGAAGTAAAACCATATAGGGATCTTCTGAAAAAAAAAAAAAAATCCAGTCTCCAGTGCTGCAATACATAAGGCTAAAAAGGACTGGCAGATTTGCTAATGCTCTTGGCTGTACTGAAGCACGCAGAGGAACATGTTTTTATGATATCTCAACTGTTACAACTGAGAACCCAAAGACCAGCAATGCCATCGACTTTTGGAAGACTTGTTGTGCTTGGGTCTTTGGAAGGAAGTAAATATTTTTTCTTTTTTTTTTTTTTTTTTTTTTTTTTTTAAGAGAGTGAAAAGTCTTGCTGCTGGTGACTTCTACTGCCAAGTACATCACCTCTGAAGAGCCACTCTGATGGGAAGCTCAATAAAATGCAACTTCTTTGAACGAGAAAGATTTCCGCTTTGGACAATTTCTTTCCAACTGAAGTCAAAATTACACACTGTAGGGCAGTGGTCCCAGTCCCTCAACTTAGCTGTCAGACGGCCAGGGGTCTGAATCCATCCTCAAAAACACATCAGTGAACCACATATTCCTGCAGTTGCCAGGTTCCTCTTCATCATCTGAAAATACCAGTGCCAGCAGTAAGCATGGTGCCGGTCGACACAGACCTCTTCCACAACGCCCTCCTCCTCAAAAGCAACGTGGCCTTCCGCTCACCTGCTCTGCAGGAATTCCAGTGTCGGACGCTGTGGCCGTCATCGCGTGGCACCTAAGATACCAAAAGACAAAAGCTACCGTTGTGCTTGTGAGAAATCACCAGCCCCATGCTCCTCCTCTCTACCTCCCCAGCTCACCTCAAATGCTCATCCAGTTCCAAAGGCTGCCTGCATGGCGCCTGCGAGACCAAAGAGAAATGCTTAACCGAGTTGCCATATAATACTTTGCTATTAGACACCGACCCGGCCAACAAGCCTCACCTTCTCGGACCGCTCCTCAGCATGCGGCTTCGCCCCTCTGAGCCTCTTGCAGCATCTGAAAAAAACCAAAGCAAAAGACACATGCTGCGTGTCCTGGTTTCAGCTGGGACAGAGTTAACTCTCAGTAGCTGGTACAGTGTGTGTTTTGGATTTAGTGTGACAATACTGTTGATAACACCCTGATGTTTTAGTTGTTGCTAAGTAGCTTATCTTAAGCCAAGGACTTTTCAGTTTCCCATGCTCTGCCAGCAAGCGGTGTGCAACAAGCTGGGAGGGAGCATAGCCGGGGCAGCTGACCTGAACTAGCCAAAGGGGTGTCCATAGCATGGAACGTCACACCCAGTACATAAACAGGGGGGATTTGGCCGGGAGGCGCGGATCGGCTCTGGCATCGGTCAGCGGGTGGTGAGCAATTGCATTGTGCATCACTGGGGTTTTTTTCCTTCCCCCCCTCCTTTTTTTTTTTTCATTATTATTTTTTATTATTATTGTTAGTATTATATTTTACTTCAGTTATTAAGCTGTTCTTATCCCAACCACGAGTTCGCCTTCTTTCCCTCCCCATCCCACCAGAAGCAAGTGGGGGGGGACGACCGGGAGTGAGGGAGTGGCTGTGTGGTCCTTGGCTGCTGACTGGGGTTAAACCACGACACTGAGATACTGCCCAAAACCACGGCCTGTCCGCACCGATTCCCATCTCCCGCTCCTTTACCTCGGCCGCTCGGCCCTGCTCTGCTGTTTACAGGTTGCCACATCAAAGCTCGGGTACCACCTGTAAGACAAACAACAAGGGACGCTTCTAACTTCACCAACACTACGACACCTGAAAAGTAACTGCTGCTTCAGCCACTAGACAGGGCTCACCTTGCCCGAGTCAGCTCCGGTGCCAATATCCTGCTTCCCGCCTTCAAAATAAAAAACTCAAAACCTATCAGCTAGTCATCTAGCCACCGGTCGCATCTTCCCTCCGACGACACTCACCAACCCACCTTCTTACGTCGCTCCGCTTACCTCTTCCGTCGCTCTTTGGTGCGTATCTTGTCCCTCTGCATCTGAAAAAAATTATTATTAAACAAGTCACCTGGATGCTGAATGATAGCTTAACGATTCCAGAGGTCTTGATGCCATTTAGGAATACCATCTGGCATCCAACAGCAGCCTGCCAATAAAAAAAATCTGGTCGTGCCCCGGGTCTCTGCATAGCGCTACAGGAATACTCTCCTCGCCTGCTGCCTACCTGGCTGTTTGCTCTGAAATGGACTGTACGCTCTTTGCCTACAAAGTCTAGGCTTATCACACATTAGCCTTAGAATCTTGTTGTTACTCTTTTGCTGGCTACCACCGCTATGCCCGCAGGCAGAGCGGCTCCAACCCAGACACAAACGTGCACAGACCAACGCTGCACACAAACAAGACAAATGACATGACCCAGACACATAAAAAAGCTCTCAAAGAATGACTCTGGGACAAGAGACATCATCGGGTGAGAAGACCAAGGGGCCCATGAAGAAGGCTCTATGGCGGCCCGAGAAGAGTCGAGCACTGTGGCCCGTGACAAAAAGACATGGCTGCAATGGGATGAGGCACGTGCAAGGAGCCTAAGAACGTAGGAATGACCGTAAGAATGTAGGGATGCAGGGAAGAAGTCCCAGAAAAGGTATCCGCGAAAACGGACCGCTCAAGATCAGAGCTGCTGACGCAGCCCAGAACGATGCCGCAAAGAGAGGACCGACCGGAAGCCTCTGAGAAGCAAGACCTATCCACGCTTTAAGCTTGCAACGCAAGAAAAGAAGCACCCGATTGGCACTATGCCGATGAGTACGGGCATTCGAGACCCTAGGGATGGCACCCGAGGCGCATGCCGCGCTCCTTGAGTGAAAAGAGCAACGAGGACATCGAGACCCGAGGAAGGTCTAAGACACAGAAGACAGACTACACAGACACCACAACAACACAGACACAGGCTGGAACTGCCCTGCCCTGCCCACACTAGCATCGTACCGAGAAGTAACCTGCTTCCTTTAGCTGCCCAAAAGGAACTGTTCCTGGACAGCCCTCTCCCCTACGCTAACTTCAAAACCCCTCCCTGCAGTTCCCAACCTCGTCCCCCCCCCGGGGCCCGCTCCCCATCCCTGCTCCCTCAACTTAGCTGTCAGAGGGCCGGGGTCTGAATCCATCCTCGACAAAAAAAGCCACACCCATGTCAGCTAACTGGGAGGTTCCTACAGTCACCGTGTTCCTCTTCTTCATCTGCAAAAAAAACCAAATAGTGCCAGCAGTAAGCATCACATCGATCAATGCCGGCCTCTACCACAACACCCCCTCCTCAAATGTGCCGTGGCATTCCGCTCACCTGCTCGTTCCAGAGTCGTACGCCACGGCCACCGTCGCTTGTGGCACCTAAGAGACCGAGAAAAAAAAAAAAGAGTTACTGTTGCGCTTGGGAGAAGTCACCGGCCCCGCGCTCCTCCTCGCTCCTACCCCAGCTCACCTCAACTGCACATCCAATTCCAAAGGCAGCCCGCACGGTGCCTGAAAAAAAAGGTAAATGCTTAACCAAGCTGCCATATAATACTTTGCTATTAGACACTGACCCGGCCCACAACCGCCTCACCTTCTAGACGGTCATCAGCACGGCTTCGCCCCTCTGAGGCTGCGTACGGCACCTGAAAAAAAAAAAGAAAAATGCACATGCTGAGATACTGCCTGAAACCACAGCCTGGCCGCAGCAACTCCTCTTACCCTCTCCTATACCTGGGCCGCTCGCCCGCCTGGCCTCCGTCGCTTTGGGCGGCCACGTTGAGGCTCGGGTCCCACCTGTGAAACACAAACAAACAATGCTTACAACTTCACCAACACTATGACACCTGAAAAACAACCGCTACTGCAGCCCACTAGACATTGCTCACCTTGCCCGAGTCGGCTCCGGTGCCAATATCCTGCTTTGCTCATCGCTTCACACCTTCAAAAAAAAAAAAAACCACACACCCACCCCAACAGACCACGCACCATAATGTAGTCATATAGCCACCAGTCCCACCTTCCCTCCAACACACACGCCGACCTACCTTCTCACGGCGCTCAACTCTCCTCCATCGCTCTTTGGTGCGTATCTTGTCCCTCTGCATCTGAAAAAAAAATTAAACAAGTCACCCAGATGCCAATCAGTAGCTTAACAGTTCCAGAGGTCTTGTTTCTATTTAGGAATACCATCTAGAGTCCAGCTACAGCTTGCCATTAAAAAAAAAAAAAAAAACAGACCAAACTTTAAGCCCCACACATACCAGCCTTCACACCTTTGAGATTCAGTCTGCTTCCCTACCGCTGAACAGCCCCTCCCAGAAGGCTCCAATCGTCTCCATAAAACGCTACTGAAATGACTGTCCACGCAGTCTGCCGGCAGCTACTCCATCCGAGATGACTGTACAACCTTGCCTAAATGGTCTAGGCATATCAACATATTAACCGTAGACTCTTTTCGCTATTCCACCTACCCCTGACTCCACACCCCTGGGCAGAGCAGCTCCGAGCCAAACACACACGCACACCGACACTACGCAGAACGCTACAAACAATGCGATTCAAAGACGAGAGAAAACTCTCAGCAAGAAGAATGACTCCCAGACAGGAAACTCTGTCGGGCACAAAGACCTACAGGGGTGCAACAGTGAGGCGAGGAGACTCTATGGCAGCCCAGAAAAAGAGTTGAACATAACGGCCCGTTAAAAGAAGTTACTGGCAAAACAGAGATGATGGATGCGCAAGCAGCCTGGCTTCAAGACCTAAGAACGTGAGGACGCAGGGAAGTCGTCCCAGTCCGTGACAATGGATGGCTAGAGAACAGAGCTGCTGACACAGCCCGGAACGACGCCGCAAAGAAGACCGACCGGAAGCTTCCAAAGACGATCCGCGCTTTAAGCTTGCAACGCAAGAAAAGAAGCACCCGATTGGCACTAGGCCGATGAGTACGGGCATTCGAGACCCTAGGGATGGCACCCGAGGCGCATGCCGCGCTCCTTGAGTGAAAAGAGCAACGGGACATCGAGACCCGAGGAAGGTCTAAGACACAGAAGACAGACTACACAAACACCACAACAACACAGACACAGGCTGGAACTGCCCTGCCCTGCCCACACTAGTCTTGTGCTGAAAAGTAACCCGCCCAAAAGGGACTGTTCCTGGACAGCCCTCTCCCCTACGCTAACTTCAAAACCCCTCCCTGCAGTTCCCAACCTCGTCCCCTCCCCCGGGGCCCGCTCCCCATCCCTGCTCCCTCAACTTAGCTGTCAGAGGGCCGGGGTCTGAATCCATCCTCAACAAAACCACATCAGCGAACCAGGACATTCCGCAGTTGCCAGGCTCCTTTCGTCACCTGCCAAAAAAAAACAAAACCAGTGCCAGCAGTAAGCATCTGTCGGTCGACACAGACCTCTTCCACAACGCCCTCCTCCTCAAAAGCAACGTGGCCTTCCGCTCACCCGCTTCACAGGAATTCCGGTGTCGGACGCTGCAGCCGTCATCGCTTCTGCCGCCGAAGATACCTAAAGACAGAAAGCTACCGTTGCGCTTGCATTGGCATGCGGCTTCGCCCTTCCAAGCCTGCTTGGCACCTGAAAAAAAACCACAAAGAACAAAAACGCACGTCCTGAGATACTGCCCAAAACCACGGCCTGCCCATACCGATTCCCTCTCCCGCTCCTTTACCTCGACCGCTCGCCTGCCCTGCCTCCGCTGTTTACAGGTCGGCACGTTCAGGCTCGGGTACCGCCTATAAGGTGCACACAACAAGAGATGCTTACAACTTCACCAACACTACAACACCTGAAAAAAGTAACTCCTACTTCAGCCCGCTAGTCAAGGCTCATCTTGCCCGAGTCGGCTCCGGTGCTGATGTCCTGCTTCCCACCTTCAAAATGAAAAACCCAAACCTATAAGCTAGTCATCTAGCCACCGGTCGCATCTTCCCTCCGATACCACGCACCGACCCGCCTTCTCACGGCGCTCTGCTCGCGTCTCCTCCGCCGCCCTTTAGGCACGCGGCTCGTTCCTCTGCATCTGCAAAAGCAATATCGAACAAGTCACCCGGATGCAGAGCGATAGCTTAACAATTCCAGAGGTCTTGTTTCCATTTAGGTATACCATCTAGATTCTCACTAGAGCCTGCCATTAAAAAAATCTGGTCATCCCCCATGCGTCTGCATAGCGCTACAGAAATAACTCCCCTTGCCTGCTGCGTATATGGCTCCTTGCTCTGAAATGGACTGCACACCCTTTGCCTACAAAGTCTAAGCTTATCAACATGTTAGCCTTAGAATCTTATTGTTATTCTTTTGCTGACTATCACTGCTATGCCCCAGGCAGAGCAGCTCCAACCCAGACACAAACACGCACAGACCAACACTGCACACAAACAAGACAAATGGCATGACCCAGACACATAAAAACAAGCTCTAAGAATGACTCTTGGACCAGAGACATAGTTCGGCAAGAAGACTAGGGGGCCATGAGGAAGATTCTATGGCGGCCCGAGAAGAGTCAAATGCTGTGGCCCATGGCAAAAAGATATGGCCGCAACTGGGATGAAGCATGCACAAGAAGCCTTGCTAAAAGACCTATGCACCTAGGGATGCAGGGAAGAAGTCCCAGAAAGGTGTCCGTGAAAACGGACCACTCAAGATCAGAGACGCGACGCAGCCCGGAACGATGCCACAAAAGCGGACCGACGGAAGCTCTGAGAAGCAAGACCTATCCACGCTTTAAGCTTGTAACGCAAGAAAAGAAGCACCCGATTGGCACTAGGCCGATGAGTACGGGCATTCGAGACCCTAGGGATGGCACCCGAGGCGCATGCCGCGCTCCTTGAGTGAAAGAGCAACGAGGACATCGAGACCCAAGAAAGGTCTAAGACACAGAAGACAGACTACACAAACACCACAACAACACAGACACAGGCTGGAACTGCCCTGCCCTGCCCACACACTAGTCTTGTGCTGAAAAGTAACCCGCCCAAAAGGACTGTTCCTGGACAGCCCTCTCCCCTACGCTAACTTCAAAACCCCTCCCTGCAGTTCCCAACCTCGTCCCCTCCCCCGGGGCCCGCTCCCCATCCCTGCTCCCTCAACTTAGCTGTCAGAGGGCCAGGGGTCTGAATCCATCCTCAACAAAAACCACATCAGCGAACCAGGACATTCCTGCAGTTGCCAGGCTCCTCTTCGTCACCTGCCAAAAAAACAAACACAAACCAGTGCCAGCAGTAAGCATCCTGTCGGTCGACACAGACCTCTTCCACAACGCCCTCCTCCTCAAAAGCAACGTGGCCTTCCGCTCACCTGCTCGCAGGAATTCCAGTGTCGGACGCTGCGGCCGTCATCGCTCGCCACCTAAGATACCAAAGACAGAAAACTACCGTTGCGCTCGGAGAAGTCACCGGCCCCGGGCTCCTCCTCGCCGCTACCCCAGCTCTCCTCAAACGCTCATCCAATTCCAAAGGCTGTCCGCAGGGTGCCTGCAAAACCAAAGAGAAGTGAACTCCTGACATTTACAGTTTATGAGGGGCCTGCCACAAGCTGCAAAGGTTCTAGGGACAAGACAGCATTCTGCAGGCGATCGGGAACGGCAATGAGCCGTGCCATACCCTGAAAGACACTACGCCTTATGTCCCTGCCGCTTTCTTAAAAATACCAAAGCTTCATATACAGATGCAGACAAGATGCTCACCCTAACCCCTGCCAGATAATCTCACCATCAGCCCTGTTAAGAGAGATGATATCAGCAACTTACGCAGCATACAGCAAAGCTGGTGAAGAAAACAAGGTTCCATCTTGAATAAAGCCAGGAATTCCAGGAAGATGCAATGCACCTAGAATAAAGAAAAAATGCATCCTATTAAACCATCATGCCACCCCTGAACACTCAAAACAAAATTACTGACCTGGAAAAAAAAGAGCTGCATACAAGTGTACTTTCCATTATACATGCTGCTGAACCTTGACCAGTCCTGAAGTTCCTACCTCAAACAGACACCTCCGGTTCTCTAAACGTCAAAATGCATCTGCCCAAACAGCTTAGCCAGCTCAAAAGCTGCAAAGCACTGAAGGAACAACAGAGCACCAGCACCAAAGAAGCCCAGGAGCAGAATGAGCTCCTACAGCAGGGCCTGTGGCTCATATACCCCGGGCCCCGCCCACCACCCTTCCCACAATCCCCTGGGAAAGGGGAGGGGCCAACCCAGAAGGCATAAAGGCGGCCGAGGAGCAGCAGGGAGTTTTCTCATCTGCCTTCAGTTCACGGCGTGCAAAGCGCCGAGCAGAGAAAGCGACCCTTACTGGAAATGACAATACCTGCTCTTTTACTGCAACTACATCTACACTGCATCAACAACGTGACTGGGTAGGTAATTAACTTAATTTAAAATTAATTTTCTTAATCTTTAGATGGAAAAAGATAGATGTCCTACTAAGCTCTGAAGAAAGTACTTCGTTAAATACAATAATGGTATTATTATGAAAAATCATGTGCTTTAGTTTCCTATTAAAAACCCAAAATGCTATGGGGTTACACTTAATTTCTAGCAAGACCATGCATACTACCTAACTTCTACCAGAACTGCCTTCTGGATAGGACCGAATGACAAAGCAGAATTAGGTCACGTAAGACTCCCTTCTCAACAATATCTCCGGTTGCAAAGTAAATTATTTACTGTAAATCGCCGATTCAGGGTCACCTCAACGGTCTCTCCGAATGACTCCCTTAAGAGAACTAGGTGAGTCCCAAAGGACAGAAAACACCAAAAAACCATGGAAAAACAAGAAATTATCAGACACTGTATGAAGCAGCCTAATTAACACCTAAGTAGCTAGAACAAAAACAAATTGCAAAACAGAACAAAAACACCACGGGAGATGTGTTGATAAAAATAGATGAAGGCGATGGTCTTCTCTGAAAAACTCAAGAGGAGATCTGAGCTGACGATAGACATCTTTGGGGTACCAGCTACCAAATAGAAACCTACTATAAGGCAGAAAACAAAAAGACTGCTCCGGAGCACAAAGATGGCTTTGGAAAAGGTTCTGACAGAACAAGAGGCATCGTCACAGGGATTAGAGAGATCCCGAAGGGGCCAGAGAGACCAAAGAAGTCTCGGGGATGCAATGAGCTCAAAAGGGAATTGAACAAAGTACAGGTGTCCTCAGGGGACCGGGACCGAATGGAGGTGCACCAAAGGATGAGAGGACAGAAAGACGACCGGGGCAATAGATGCGGACTCAGGAAGGGTTCTGAGGGGAAGAGAGGGGTGCAAAGTGCCCTCCCGAGCTAAAACGGGGCTCTAGGGCATAGGGATCTCTCGCGAGAGCTCGGCAAAGGGAGCGGAGGAGTCCCGAGGGGGCCTGAGAGACCAAAGAAGCCTCAGAGGTAACAATGAGGAACTCTGAAGGGGATTTCAACAAAGTACAGAGTTGTCAGGGGGCCGGGGCTGAACGAAGGCATCCTAAATGGCAAAGAGTAAGATAAGAGCACAAAAAATAAAATCGAAAGGGAGCTAAAGCGCTGCTGGAGTGCTGTGGAGTACAAGAAAGGACTCAGATGACATTGTTATAGAGAGTAGAGGAATTAGGAGGGGGCAGGGTAAGAAAAGAAGGCTTGGAGACACAGCGAGGGCCTTGGAGTCTCAGGAGGGTGTCTAGGCAAACTACAGACTACTGGGTGAGAGAGGGACCAAATGGAGACACCCTCGATGGCAAAGAGAAAGACAAAGGAGAGCTGCGTACAAAGAAAAAGGGATGCTTTCATGGAACAAGAGAGATAGAAGGGGAGATACAGTGCTACAAGGTGCTGTGGAGATCGAGGAAGGTCTCGGGAGCATTGTGACCGCGAGAAGAAATGTCCCGAGGGAGCCAGAGAGACAGAAAAAGGATTGGAGACACGGCGATTAAATCCGGAGGGGATCTGCACCGAGCAAACATGTCATCAGAGGGCCAGGGAACAAATAGAGGCACGGCAAGAGGGAAGAGAGACAGAATGACTGGGCTGGGTCACAGATATGGACTCGGGAAGTCCTCTGAGGGAACGAGAGGGATGTGAGGTCTGCTGCAAAGCTAAAAGTGTGCTAAGGGCAACCTCGAAGGCATCGATAGGCATCGTGACACCATTAGAGGGGTCCCGGTTGGGCCAAAGACACCAAAGGCGGCTCAGGGACACAAGGAGGAAGTCCGGAGGGGATTTGAACAGAGTACAGGTGTCGTCAGGAGGCCAGGGACCAAATGGAGGCACCCTAGATGGCAGAGCACTCTGAGGCACAAACAAAGCCCACAGATGGGTTTCTGAGGGACCACGAGAGGATCAAAGTCCGCTACAGAGCTCAGACAGGGCTGTGGTACACAAAGAAGGTGTCTGAAGAGGCATGGTGACTGGGAGCAGAGGGGGCGTGAAAGGCTCGGAGGGATGAGAGAGATTGAAAGGGAGGCAGTGTTACCAAAGTGCTGTGGAGCGCAAGGAAGGTCTCGGGAGGCATCCTAGCTGGCATAGAGAAGAAAAAGAATGCTCTTATTTGGGAACGGAGATCTTGGGAGAGGTGCGATTGTGACAAAACGAGTCCAAAGGGGGCTCACGGAGCTAAAAGTGTGCTGCAGGGAACATCGAAGACCTCGGGAGGCATCGTGACAGTAGCAGAGGGGTTCTGAGAGGGACAGACAAAGAAGGCTCGAGGACATGATGAAGAAGTCGAGAGGGGATTTGAACAGACTACAGGTGTCCTCAGGGGACCAGGGACTGCACAGAGGTATCCTAGCTAGCATAGAGGACAACAAGAGCGTCCCGGAGATGAAAGGTGGCATCAGGAAAGGTTCTCGGGGAGGGAGAAGGGCGCAAAGTGCGCTACAGAGCCAAGAGAGGGCTGTGGGGCACGAGGATGGCCTCGGGAGGCACGATGACGGCAGCAGAAGGGGTGCTGAGAGTGAAAGAGAGACAGAAGGCAGCTCTGGGACACAATGCAAAACTCAAGAAGGTGTCCCGCAATGTACAGATGTCCTCAGGGGATGAGCAACTGAATGGAGACATCCTAGATGGCAGTGAACAAGGTAAGAGAGCTCTGGGGCACAGAGCAAGCCTGAGGAAGGGTTCTGTCTGAATAAGAGAGATACAAAGAGGGCAGCAGAGCTCCAAGGGTGCCATGGGCCCTGAGGACGGTCTCGGGAGGCATCGTGATGAGAACGAGAGGGCCCCAGGGGGGACAGAGACCAACAAAGTATTGCTGACACAATGAGGTGCTCGGGAAGGGATCTGAACAGAGTACAGATGTCCTCAGGGGACCGGGGACTGAACGGAGGCATCCGACATAGCAGAGGGGAAGGCAAGTGTGCTCTGGGGCACAATGAAGCCCGAGGAAGAGTTGTGTCTGAATAAGAAAGATACAAAGCCTGCTGCAGAACTAAAGGATGGTTGTGGAACACAAGCACGCTCGCAGGAAGCATCGTAACAGAAATAGAGGGGCGCTGAGGTGGCCAGAGAGACAGATGGTGGCTCGAGGACCATCAAAGGTACTCGGGAGGGGATTTGAACAGAG
>NW_026114302.1:0-12769 GCF_018139145.2 Gymnogyps californianus | reverse complement strand
CTGCTGTCATGGTGGCTACTCAGGTTGATACTTGGGCTGCCTCAGCTTGGCCCTGCAACAGAACGGTTTCAGGGCTGTCACCTCCTTTCCCTTTTGGTGGGGTGGCTGAGGAGGGCTGGGAACAGGGGTTTCTTTCAAGCAGAAGGGGATCAATGGGCCTCAACTGCAGGGAGGTCTGCCCACCAGAATTTGCACCTGCAGTAGATGGTCTCTAACGAAATGGCCAAGTGCATCCAGTGCTTCTTCAATGCAGCAATGTTTGTTCTGGAGATGGGGTATGATCAGTCTTCCACAGGTGCTTTAAACCCACTGTGCTGGCTCCTATTCCCAAAGTGGGTCAGCCTTCCTGTGCCATGCAACTCGGAGGGCACAATGAGGGCCGTGGGAGATGTAGGCACACTGGGTGTTCAGAAACCAAAGTGTGTCCACGGAGAGAGCTGAGAGAAGAAGACAGACTGATACTGAGGTTCGTGCTCCCTGCCTGCTCTGTGTTTCAGGTTTGCCTCCCTCCCGAGAGATGTCTTGCTTCAGACCCTGTCCCCCATGCCCCTGCGGCACCTCTGGCCCAACCCCACTTGCAAGCAGCTGCAGTGAGCCCTGTGTCGCCCGCTGCGCTGACTCGACGGTCATCCAGGCCTCTCCGGTGGTGGTGACCCTGCCGGGCCCCATCCTCACCTCTTTCCCTCAGAGCACAGCCGTGGGATCCTCTCTGTCCGCTGCTGTTGGGAGCTCCCTCAGCGCCGGGGGGTTCCCATCTCTTCTGGGGGCTCCCTTGGTCTGGGGGGCTCAGGGCTGTGCCTGCCTCCCCCCGCTGCAGTCTGAACTGCTGAAGCCGGCAGATCATCCCCTTTGGAGCAGGAAGGAAGACAGGGACCCTGCAGCAGCAGGAGCGTGGCCACGGCTTGCAGACGGGCTGGGTGTCCTCGTCCCACCTGGCAGGAGGGACCTGTGCTCACTGCTCCTCGCTGCACGGCAGGCCTCGCCCTGCCTCCTCTGACTCTGCTTTGCTCTGAGCTCCTTGAGAAAGGGCTCGTTCTCTTCTGCTTTGCTGAGCCTCCTGCTGACGGGGGAGGGTGCCGGAGTTAGGGACTGGTGTTGGTGGGCTGCGATTGCCACCAGGTAGAGCCAAATGGGAAAAGGCAAGCGCTGTGTGTGGAGCTTGTCCTTGGGAAATGGGCCATTCTCTGTGCCTCCCTGAACCCTGCCGCCATGTTTCTTGGTCTCTGTTCTGTGCCACTGCATTTCCTCCTTCTCATTAAAGACTTTGTGCAGCATAGCTGGAGACTCGTGGTGGTTTGTTCTCCTCCCCCTCAGCTGGCCAACACCTCTGCAAGGATGTCATGGTTTAAGCCGAGCTGGCATCTAGGCAGCACGTGGTCGCTCGCTCACTCCTCCCTGCCCTGGTGGGAGAACCTGCTCTCTCCCATGACAGTGAGTCTGTCCCCATGCATGGGGCACTGCAAGTTGTGGGTGGAGCTCCCTGGCCTGATACCAGCGCACCAAACCCAAGCAAGCGGGCAAGAGAAAGACAGAAAAGCCTCAGAGAAATGGATGGAACAAGAAGCAATGGACAGGGCTGGAAAGACAAGGAATGCCACACACAGTGGTGGGCAAAGATGGGAAACGGTTGCCCAGGGAGCTTGGAGATCCTCCCTCTTGGGAGATGTCCAACATCCAGCCAGGCAAGGCCATGAAAAACATCCTCGACTTGACCCTGCTTTGAGCCCGGCTTGCACTGCATGATCTCCACCTCAGGTGTGTGTGATTCTCTGAGCCACTGCTGGATGCCCTCATCCAGCAGCAGCCATCAAGAACACAGGAGCAGAGAGGGGACAGGGGCCAGCGCTCAGGAAAGCTGCAGAGGTGTGGTGGGCACAGGGCAGGAGAAGGGGCACGGATGTCAGTCCCTGGGCTGGGAGCACAGAAAGGAAGGAAGATCAGAGGGCATTAAACAACTGACCCAACAGCAAGGCAAGGGGATAAGGTGTAAGCATGCTGAGGAAAGCCCTGAGGGAGCCAAAAGCTTGAGGTCCCACTGAGATCTGCACTCAGATCGCTGGATTCAGAGTCCAGAGTGCTCACCATTACACCATGGGACCACCTGGACAGATGCTGCCTTTCCCCTGTGGCCACCCTCGCTGAGCCATAGGCTCCTGGCTGAGCCTGGCAGTCTCTCCGTCTCCCTGGCCATCACCAAGTGCAGCCTTCCTCCAGGGCCACCGGGCACTCTCTACTCACAGGAGCTTTCAAGGGAGTGCCAGAGCTCTTTGCGCAAGCCTGGCATGCCCTCTCTTACAAGACCCAGGCTGGTAACCTGTGAGAATCTTGGTTTCGCCTAATTAGACCTGCTTATGAAGTTTCCAGCTTAACCTCTTCAACATTGACCTCACAGAGTACCTTCATGGCCCAGCGATCGCTCGTTCGATGCTTGCACTTGCCGTCTCTGCTGCTGCCTCCCTTCACCCCCGTGTTGGACAGCCTCTCAATCTGCCTGCCTAAGTTAGTGCCTCTCCTCTTTCTCACCTTGTAGCTCATCCGAAGCGGCCGTCAACCAGATACCCTTACTCTCGCTTGCACTCCTAGCCAAGCTCCTGCCCTTGCCGAACGAGGCGACCAAGAGAGAGGGCAGGGGATGAGGTTCAGCAGAGGCAAGAGCTGGCAGGAGGACCCAAAGCAGCTCCTTCAGCATCTCCCTCAATCACAACGTGCTCCGGCACACTCTCATACCCCCTCGTGCACGTCCCCTCTTCCTCTTCCTGTGTGCCCAGGAAGACCTCTTCTGTGGCTCCTACTTCCTGACTGCGGTCCTTCTGAAAAATGCCACCAGTGCTCGTGCAACCTGTGGTGGGATTGCGTGAGGATGTCTCTGTCCTGTCAGCAGTGTCGGAGAGAAACGCCCCAGAGCCTGCGATGTCCCTGTTGGCCTCTTACTGGTGGGCCTTTTCTCCCACCTGCCCCTCTTCCCACTGGTGCTGTCCATGTTTGCTGGTGAGGAAGTGCCAGTTCAGGGAAACTTGCTGGGTTGAAATCCTGCTGGTCAATGCCACATCCTGGATTGGCACCTACACAATGTGCCACTGGGCCTGAAAGAGGGAAGGACGCATCTCAGGGGCTCTCCAGCTTCGGGAGCAGAGGGCAGAGGAGCTGGCTGATGACTAAGGAGAGGGAAAAGTTGCCCCATCTCCAAAAAGGGGAAGAAGCACTATCTGGGGAAGCAAGGGAAGGTGAGGATAAACTGGAGCAAGTTCCGCGGAGGATCCCTAGGATAGTCAGGGGCCAGGGCTCTGGCCTTGGGAGGAGAGGCTGAGGACGCAAGGCTCGCTTAGCTAGGAGAAGAAAATGCTTAGCGGGGATCGAATAGCAGCCTCCCAGTGCCTACAAGGAGGCTACGGCGATGGCTGGAGGATGAGCGCTGTGGTCAGAAATTGAAGAGGCAGTTTGTGACTGGGTACACGAACCAAAATGATCACCCTGAGGGTGCCAAAGCATGGAGCAGAGGTGCCGAGAGGCTGTGAAATGTCTGTCCTCAAGGTATTTTATGACCCAAAAGGACAAAGCACTGATGAGGTGGTGTGAGCCTGCTTGAAGCAGGAGGATGCACTCTCTGGCTCCCTGAAATGCCTTCCACCCAGAAGGGTTGTTGGAGGGTATGTGGGGAGAGGCATGCAGAATGTGAGTTTTGTAGGGGAGAGTGGAACAGTGAGCACAGGTATGCCCCTTTCTCCTTCTAGAGGAGCTGGGGCTGCAGCAAGAGCTGGTCAGCAGGCTGAGCAGAGCCCCCAGAGGAGCAAGAAGCCTCCAGTGAGGAGGCCACCCAGAGAGAAGAGCCTGCGCCACTCTGCTCCCCCCAGCCCCTCAGCTGGGACCTCCCACAGCCCTGCCTGATGCTCCCTGGCACTGCCAGCACTCACGCCTCCTTCCCTTTGTCCTTCCTGTGCCCTCACCCGGGCAGGAAAATTGCCTCCCTGCAAAGTTCACCTCCTTTGGGCCTGGGGTGGGTAGCTCAAGGGCCTTGCCTTGCCCTTCTCCCCACAGCTCCTGCCCATAACCCTGGCTGGGGACTTTCTCTTTCACCACCCCAGCTGGCTCTGCAGGCACCGAAGGAAACCCCGGAGCGAGGGGGCAGCCTTGTTGCTTGGCAGGGCGGAGAGGAGCTGCTCTCCAGTGAGCTCAGGAGGGCTGCAACCCTGCCCAGAAATCCAGCTCCCAGGAGGCTGCGGGACTGTAGCCGGTGTAAAAGTCAGTTCTTTGCTGGCCGAGGAGGGAGACAAGGACGCTTAGCAGAGAATTACCAGGGGAATGAATTCTCCTATTTCACCTGTGCACGTAGCAGTGCGCCAACCCCAGCATGGAGGACCCCGATATAGAGGAAAGCAGGGTTTAGGTTTGTTTACAAACAGTTGTGTCGACCAGTCAAATTACTGATGTTAAGGGGTGGGCTAATCAGGTTGACCCTGAGGTAAAAGCTCTTAGTGCTAGGCAGTGTTCGTTCCTCTAAGCAAGTTGTATAGCAGTTAACGCCTTGCCTTTCACAGCGGCTGCGAGGGCCTTGCCCTGCCCGTGCTGTGCTGCGCTGCACTCCCTCCCAGCTCCTGGCTTGTCCTCCCTCCTGGCGCAGCCCTGCCCTTGCTGCTCCCAACAGCCGAGGGCTGCCCCCGCCACCATGCAGGGTGCCAAAGAGCCAGAGAAACCCCTCCTCTCCGTGCCTGGCGCCATTCCTGTCCTGCCCAACACTGCTGGGGGGGAGGTGGTTCCCAGTCGCCCCAGGGCAGGGCTGGCCCATCCGGACTGGGTGGTGGCCAGTCTTAAATGCTGCCAGGTGTCCCAGGAAGGCTCTGGGCAGGCTGAGCTGGTACAGCCTCTTGGTGAGGGTGAGGGACGAGGTGGCAGTGCTGAGGCCTGCATTTTGGGGCTTGTGTTTGCTGGTTCCCTGCCCCATCCACAGGCCAGAGCATGCAGCAAACAGGCAGAGGAGACAAAAGCAAAAGCGGTATGGGGAGGGCTGGGACGTGGGTGGAGATGTGAGCATGGGGAGTGTGGCCCCAGCCTGCCTGCTGCAGGGGCTGTTGCTCAGGGGAAGGTATTTCACTGCAGATCAAGAGGTCCCTGGCTCAGCTCCAGGTGCCTCGGGGAGGGAGGAGGACAAGGGCTGTAGGCAAGGGGATTTTACTGTCTCCCTGGGCACCAGGTACAGTGTGGAGCTGAGTCCCATGGCTGCAGCGTGCTCAACTGCAGGGAGCCCAAAAGGGGAGCGTGCCCCGTAGTTGGCAGGATTCGGCCCTGCGCAGGGAAACCCCAATGGATTTCTAGTCCATCGCCTTCACCACTCGGCCACAACTACCTGCTCCAGCCCTCTCTGCCCTGCTCATCACATGCCCTGTGCAATGACACCCGGCTCCCTGGGACTTTCAGGGCAATGCTCCACTCCCAGCGCCTTGTCCTCAGCCGCGCATCTGAGATATCCTGCCACGGGGGGATGGTTTCACTCCCCAGCTGCCGTCTCGACCGCTTCCAGGGAAGAAGGGAAGGCAGCTGCGTGGAGACAACGAGGGTGAGGTGGGATATTAGACCCCACTTTGCTTCTCAGTCTGAGGCACTCCAAGCCTGCCGTGAGCACTGGGGTGAGGACACTCCTGCAGGGGAGATGGTGACCTCCTGGCAGCACCTCCAGCCTCTTGGGGACGTAGGGTGGTGTCAACCCTTGAACAAAGACCATGACTGCCGTGCAGGTTGTTGGTGTGTAGGGGGAATGGTTTGTGAGAGTGGGAGAGATCTGTGGAAAGGGCGAGGTAGAGCTGGGCTGAGGAAGAGTGTGGAGGGGCAAAGGGAGAATAAATGGGAGGTGTGGATGACTTAGAGGGAGACTGGAGAGAGCTTGTTTTGGTGGAATAGGTATGTCCAGAGCTTTCTTCCAGCACTAGCAAGCATTGTGAAATTCCTGAGCATGGACCAAAATATTAAACGGGTCCACAAAAGCGATCATTTCCATCACTAGACGAAGGCGGCTCCGATTCCGTTTTGGAGCAGGAAAATGGCGTTTGTGAGTCAGGTGGAGGGGGTGCATCTGGCAGTGCCTGTCTGCATGCAGAGCAAGGGTGGGAGGTGGTCGCAGTCGAGAGGGTGAGCATGAGGAGGGGCTTGAGGAAGTGTGTGTCGGGGGGCTGGAGGGAGGAGGCCGGCCTGTCTGTGAAGTGGAGGAGCCGGAGGCCGGCCAGGCTCTGATCTGGAGGAGCAGGAGGCAGCACTGCACGCAGGTGCGTTAGTGGAATAGTGGCGAGCATAGCTGCCTTCCAAGCAGTTGACCCGGCTTGATTCCTGGCCAATGCAGACAGACGTCTCTTCAGCCTGGCTCCAGGGTTTCTTCCACCTTCTGCTGGCAGCCTCTCCTGCTCAAAAAATGCCCAGCTTTCCCCTGGGGTTTCAAGGGGAAAGCTGGGCATTCTCGCCTCCCTGCAGCCTTGAGTCCAAGTCAGACCAGTGCTTTCTGCCTGTTGGGAGGCCTCCAGGCTTGACTCTTCACTGCAGTGCTGGCACAGGAGCCAGGAGAGAGGCTTTTCAGCCCTGGCACAGAGCTGCTCCTCTGCTGCTGCTGCTGCTGCTGCTGCTGCTGCTGCTGCTGCTGGTTGCACCTGGCAAGAAAAGCATGCTGCCATGGCAGGGTGCAGATGAAGACCGAGAATACCTAGGCGGTGGTCAAGGGACAGACTGTGCTTCATGAGGCCAGCTATGCAATTTGGCTGGGCGGTGGGAGGCGGCCTGGTTCCTTATGTGATGCCTCAAAGGCCTGTCTGATCTGAAGTCACACTGGAGACGCTGACCTACCCTGTCCAGGCTCCGGCATTGCAGAGACACCCTGAAGTTTACCGGAGCTGGATGTAACGATGTTCCTGGTAACTAAGAACTGAGACACCCTCATTTCTCTTGCAGCTTATGGCCTGTGGGCCAAGGGAAACACAAGGAGCCTCTCACAAGTAGACTCTACCTCAAGGGGACAAAGCTTCTCAAGTCTCTGATTCCAGGGTTGCTTAAAGAAAAGAGCAATGATGTTCTTTGCTGTGCTGACAGTCAAAAACCAAGCTGGATGGTGGGGTTGAGGGGGGGTTTGTGTTAGCACAGTATTTATAGAGTCCCACTCTGTCATCAGCAGTTCTACAAGTAGGTGGAGTTAGGAAGAGGGGGATCGTGATTGCACATGCTCAGGTCCCTACTGAAATGCCCACCCTAACCCCATCTTGCAGTCACACTGCCTACGTCCAGCCAGCAAAAGAAGTGCTTTTCTCCTTTCCATCCATACCCATCCCCTGGAGTTTACTCCCACACCACCAATGAAAGAGAGAAGTGCCATGGCTGGTTTTCATATGATTTTGTGAACAACAATTGAGAGGACTGAAAAGTTAATTCAAAAGGCATGTATTAACTTTCAGAATGAACAATTTGGCAACTGGCCCACAGGGCCGTGATCACTAGCTTACAGACACATGCTCAAGGACTCTGAGGCTTTTTGGTGCTCTGCTCTACGTTCAGGGAGCTCTATCCGCAGCTGGCGGTAAGCTCAGGACAGAAGCCAGTGCTCTTCCTTGCAGAGCGGGTAGCTAACTGAGGGAGAACAAACCACCACGAGTCTCCAGCTATGCTGCACAAAGTCTTTAATGAGAAGGAGGAAATGCAGTGGCACAGAACAGAGACCAAGAAACACGGCGGCAGGGTTCAGGGAGGCACAGAGAATGGCCCATTTCCCAAGGACAAGCTCCACACACAGCGCTTGCCTTTTCCCATTTGGCTCTACCTGGTGGCAATCGCAGCCCACCAACACTAGTACCTAACTCCGGCACCCTCCCCCGTCAGCAGGAGGTTCAGCAAAGCAGAAGAGAACGAGCCCTTTCTCAAGGAGCTCAGAGCAAAGCAGAGTCAGAGGAGGCAGGGCGAGGCCTGCCGTGCAGCGAGGAGCAGTGAGCACAGGTCCCTCCTGCCAGGTGGGACGAGGACACCAGCCCGTCTGCAAGCCGTGGCCACGCTCCTGCTGCTGCAGGGTCCCTGTCTTCCTTCCGCTCCAAAGGGGATGATCTGCCGGCTTCAGCAGTTCAGACTGCAGCGGGGGGAGGCAGGCACAGCCCTGAGCCCCCCAGACCAAGGGAGCCCCCAGAAGAGATGGGAACCCCCCCGGCGCTGAGGGAGCTCCCAACAGCAGCGGACAGAGAGGATCCCACGGCTGTGCTCTGAGGGAAAGAGGTGAGGATGGGGCCCGGCAGAGTCACCACCACCGGAGAGGCCTCGATATACCGTCGAGTCAGCGCAGCGGGCGACACAGGGCTCACTGCAGCTGCTTGCAAGTGGGGTTGGGCCAGAGGTGCCGCAGGGGCATGGGGGACAGGGTCTGAAGCAAGACATCTCTCGGGGAGGGAGGCAAACCTGAAACACAGAGCAGGCAGGGAGCACGAACCTCAGTATCAGTCTGTCCTTCTTCCTCAGCTCTCTCGTGGACACACTTTGGTTTCTGAACACCCAGTGTGCCTACATCTCCCACGGCCCTCATTGTGCCCTCCGAGTTGCATGGCACAGGAAGGCTGACCCACTTTGGGAATAGGAGCCAGCACAGTGGGTTTAAAGCACCTGTGGCAAGACTGATCATACCCCATCTCCAGAACAAACATTGCTGCATTGAAGAAAGCACTGGATGCACTTGGCCATTTCGTTAGAGACCATCTACTGCAGGTGCAAATTCTGGTGGGCAGACCTCCCTGCAGCTCAGCCCTTTTCATCCCCTTCTGCTTAAAAGAAACCCCTGTTCCCACCTCCTCAGCCACCCCACCAAAAGGGAAAGGGGTGACAGCCCTGAAACCGTTCTCTTGCAGGGCCAAGCTGAGGCAGCCCAAGTATCAACCTGAGTAGCCACCATGACAGCAGTTCAGCCCACAGGGAGAGATGGAGCGGACTCAGGCTTACCTCGTTCCTTGAGGAAAGGGAGGCCAGAGAGGAGGATGCGGAGCCTGGAGGAGCGCAGGCTTTTATGCTGTGTCCCAGACCCGCGGGGCCACAAACATTCCTTGCATGAAGCATCTAAACACCTAGTAGCTGCTTGCGAAGACCTCGCTGGTGATTAAGCCCTTGCCTCTTTCACCTGAAATGTTGTGCTCCCGCTGTATACCACCAAACATCAAAATGATTCATCTTCGTCTCCGCTTCATAAGGCCAATCACTCGAGGTCTCAGGCTAGTGGGCAAGGAGATTTTGAGTGGGTTTGCGTAGTTGGATTGCCTTTGTCACTTTGCCTTCTTCATGGTGACGGCCACCAGTCATGGTCAAATTCAGCTATGAGGGACACCTCAAGTCAGCTCTCAAGTGCTTTCAGTGCAGGCACTCAGGCTAACCCTGAGAGACATTTCTCCAATGGGTCATCGTAGACACACGGGACACTGTGAGTATGTTCAAGCAGAACGTCAAGACTGCACAATCCCGTATGGGAGAAGAGACTCGTCTCACCAGGGATGTGCCAAAGCTCAACGGCAAGGAAATTCTGTTGTGGGCTGGAAGGAAGCCCCCTGCGGGCAGGAGTGACAGCCACGAGGATGATCAGAGATGCCTGTGTCCTTCCCTGAATGAGACCCACACCGGAATTGACCTGTTTGCTCAGCAAGTTCATCCCAGAGGCCCAAGGCCTGGATGGCCTGCTTCTGAGGAGAGGTCAGGGCAGGGAGCCAAAAGCTCACAGCCCTTCGTCCTGGGTCAGGGATGGGGTGGCCCATTCCATGCATTTCAGATTTCAAAGGGACAGTGCATCAGTCTCCCAGAGCACCTGGGAGTCACGGTGATGTGGAAGAGTTGGGAAAAACCCTGAACTCCAGGCCAACATGAGTCACCCTGCTGTGGAATTCAGGGGACACGGTGGCCCTGCCTCAGGCAGGCCAGGAATACCAGAGCTCACAGCCTCATTTCTCCAAAAGTTCTGCTTTTGTCAAGGGCATTTCCACACAGTTTAGCACCATTCCCGAAACAACTAGTACTTCTATGCAATCTTGTACTGCTGCTGCCTTCCAAGGCTTGCCTTTTGGTGGCTGCTCCAGGGCCCATGAGACTCAGTGCACCCCAGAATAATGAAGGTTGGAAGGGACCGCTGGAAGTCCTCTGCCTCTGCTCCGAGCAGACCAAACTTCCCAGGTTCCTCAGGAAACTCTAGGCCTTGTCCTGTTGACTTCTGAACATTGCCGCTGACGGTCAGGTTCTCTGTCTCTCGTGCAGCTCTTCCAGGGCTGCACTGCAAGCCCTGGGGGCTACCAGGAGATGGCAATGGCTCTCACAGCTGAGCCTCCCAGGCCCACAAGTGGCCCACCAGGAGACGACAGTGAGGGTGCCAGCACTGGTGAGCAGATCCCAGGGTACAGGGTAAGGTCTGCAGATGGCTTGAATGGAAGTTTTCATGTGGTCCATATAATGACACGTCAAGGATGCCCACTCCTCTACCTCATTCTCAGCCGGGTTGTTTCGTCCCACTTTTAAAACCCACCTAGTTCTAGGTTTGATCTCAATGAGCCAAGAGGTCGGAGTGGGCTCCATGGCACCATGAAGAGCACAAGGGCTGGTGTGTGCAAGGAATGCCACCTGCTCTGCATTTCATTTTCATGCCAGTGACTAGAAGCCCCTTCTGGAAAGAGGAGAGAAAGTCTGTCCCAACACAGCTTTCACTGCAAAGCCCAGAGGGAGCCTTCACTCCTAATCCTGATTCTTAGTCCCGTCCACCTCCAGACCTCACCCCATGGCCCTGGGAGCTCCTCACCAGTGCTAGCACCCTCACTGTCGTCTCCTCGTGGCCCACTTGTGGGCCTGGGAGGCTCAGCTGTGAGAGCCCCTGGCTGGTAGGATGGGGACCAGGCCTCAAGGCCCTGCTCAGGTGAAAGCGTACCTGTTTGGTGGATACATGGTTGGCGTGGGTCATCTCAAAAGGTCCTTTGCAACTCAAGCTGTGTGATGAAAGCTGAGGGGAGGGATCGTTGCCCTTCCCTCGGCACTGCAGAGGCCACGTCTGGATTGGTGTGCCCCAGTTTGTGTCCCCAGGGACACCAGGGACGAGAGGTGGCGATGATCTCTCATGGAGCGGGGTACTGGCAGAGGATCAGGCAGAACGTAAGGGCTGGAGCATATGACGTATGGGGTGAGGCCGAGGACACGAGGTTTGTGGAACCTGGCGGAGATGAGCAAGGTGGGGAGGAGGGGATGGAAGTGCTGTCTCCCACCAGCTACAGGAGGTTATGGAAAGGGTGGAGCCCGACTCTCCTGAGAGGTGCACTGCAAAAGGGCAAGAGGCAACAATCACAAGTTGCAACAAGGGAAATACCAGCTGTCTTTTGGGGAAAAGAAGTGACAGAGCTCGCGGTGCAGCCCTGGAAGAGCTGCTCAAGAGACAGTGACCTCTCTGACAGTGGCAGTGTTCAGGAGTCAACAGCACAAGGCCCAGAGCCTGCTGAGGAACCTGGGAAGTTTGGTCTGCTCGGAGCAGTGGACAGGAGCAGAAGACCTCCAGAGGTCCATTCCAACCTTTGTTATTCTGGGGTACACTGAGTCACACGAGCCCTTGAGCAACCACCAAAAGGCAAGGCCTTGGAAGACAGCAAATGCAGGAGATTGCATAGAAGCACCAGTTGATTCAGGAATGGTGCTAAACTGTGTGGAAATGCCCTTGACAAAAGCAGAACTTTGGAGAAAGAGGCTGTGAGCTCTGGTATTCCTGGCCTGCCTGAGGCAGGGCCACCGTGTCCCCTGAATTCCACAGCAGGGTGACTCATGTTGGCCTGGAGTTCAGGGTTTTTCCCAACTCTTCCACATCACCGTGACTCCCAGGTGCTCTGGGAGACTGATGCACTGTCCCTTTGAAATCTGAAATGCATGGAATGGGCCACCCCATCCCTGACCCAGGAAGAAGGGCTGTGAGCTTTTGGCTCCCTGCCCTGACCTCTCCTCAGAAGCAGGCCATCCAGGCCTTGGGCCTCTGGGATGAACTTGCTGAGCAAACAGGTCAATTCCGGTGTGGGTCTCATTCAGGGAAGGACACAGGCATCTCTGATCATCCTCGTGGCTGTCACTCCTGCCCGCAGGGGGCTTCCTTCCAGCCCACAACAGAATTTCCTTGCCGTTGAGCTTTGGCACATCCCTGGTGAGACGAGTCTCTTCCCATACGGGATTGTGCAGTCTTGACGTTCTGCTTGAACATACTCACAGTGTCCCGTGTGTCTACGATGACCCATTGGAGAAATGTCTCTCAGGGTTAGCCTGAGTGCCTGCACTGAAAGCACTTGAGAGCTGACTTGAGGTGTCCCTCATAGCTGAATTTGACCATGACTGGTGGCCGCTCACCATGAAGAAGGCAAAGTGACAAAGGCAATCCATACTACGCAAACCCACTCAAAATCTCCTTGCCCGCTAGCCTGAGACCTCCGAGTTGATTGGCCTTATGAAGCGGAGACGAAGATGAATCATTTTGATGTTCGGTGGTATACAGCGGGAGCACAACATTTCAGGTGAAAGAGGCAAGGGCTTAATCACCAGTGAGGTCTTCGCAAGCAGCAGCTACTAGGTCTTTAGATGCTTCATGATCAAGGAATGTTTGTGGCACCGCGGGGCTCTGGGACACAGCATAAAAGCCTGCGCTCCTCCAGGCTCCGCATCCTCCTCTCTGGCCTCCCTTTCCTCAAGGAACGAGGTAAGCCTGAGTCCGCTCCATCTCTCCCTGGGCTGAACTGCTGTCATGGTGGCTACTCAGGTTGATACTTGGGCTGCC